>NW_027665387.1:0-41817 GCF_963924005.1 Protomyctophum bolini | reverse complement strand
GAGTTACAGTATATAGGGCTGACTGGGGGGAAGACCATGTAGAGTTACAGTATGTAGGGCTGACTGGGAGGGAAGACCATGTAGAGTTACAGTATATAGGGCTGACTGTGGGGAAGACCATGTAGAGTTACAGTATATAGGGCTGACTGGGAGGGAAGACCATGTAGAGTTACAGTATATAGGGCTGACTGGGGGGAAGACCGTGTAGAGTTACAGTATATAGGGCTGACTGGGGGGAAGACCATGTAGAGTTACAGTATATAGGGCTGACTGGGGGGAAGACCGTGTAGAGTTACAGTATATAGGGCTGACTGGGAGGGAAGACCATGTAGAGTTACAGTATATAGGGCTGACTGTGGGGAAGACCATGTAGAGTTACAGTATATAGGGCTGACTGGGAGGGAAGACCATGTAGAGTTACAGTATATAGGGCTGACTGGGGGGAAGACCATGTAGAGTTACAGTATATAGGGCTGACTGGGGGGAAGACCATGTAGAGTTACAGTATATAGGGCTGACTGGGGGGGGAAGACCATGTAGAGTTACAGTATATAGGGCTGACTGGGGGGAAGACCATGTAGAGTTACAGTATATAGGGCTGACTGTGGGGAAGACCATGTAGAGTTACAGTATATAGGGCTGACTGGGAGGGAAGACCATGTAGAGTTACAGTATATAGGGCTGACTGGGGGGAAGACCATGTAGAGTTACAGTATATAGGGCTGACTGGGGGGAAGACCGTGTAGAGTTACAGTATATAGGGCTGACTGGGGGGAAGACCATGTAGAGTTACAGTATATAGGGCTGACTGGGGGGAAGACCATGTAGAGTTACAGTATATAGGGCTGACTGGGAGGGAAGACCATGTAGAGTTACAGTATATAGGGCTGACTGTGGGGAAGACCATGTAGAGTTACAGTATATAGGGCTGACTGGGGGGAAGACCATGTAGAGTTACAGTATATAGGGCTGACTGGGAGGGAAGACCATGTAGAGTTACAGTATATAGGGCTGACTGGGGGGGAAGACCATGTAGAGTTACAGTATATAGGGCTGACTGGGGGGAAGACCATGTAGAGTTACAGTATATAGGGCTGACTGGGAGGGAAGACCATGTAGAGTTACAGTATATAGGGCTGACTGGGGGGAAGACTGTGTAGAGTTACAGTATATAGGGCTGACTGGGGGGAAGACCATGTAGAGTTACAGTATATAGGGCTGACTGGGGGGAAGACTGTGTAGAGTTACAGTATATAGGGCTGACTGGGGGGAAGACCATGTAGAGTTACAGTATATAGGGCTGACTGGGGGGAAGACTGTGTAGAGTTACAGTATATAGGGCTGACTGGGGGGAAGACCATGTAGAGTTACAGTATATAGGGCTGACTGGGAGGGAAGACCATGTAGAGTTACAGTATATAGGGCTGACTGGGAGGGAAGACCATGTAGAGTTACAGTATATAGGGCTGACTGGGGGGAAGACCGTGTAGAGTTACAGTATATAGGGCTGACTGGGGGGAAGACCATGTAGAGTTACAGTATATAGGGCTGACTGGGAGGGAAGACCATGTAGAGTTACAGTATATAGGGCTGACTGGGGGGAAGACCATGTAGAGTTACAGTATATAGGGCTGACTGGGGGGAAGACCATGTAGAGTTACAGTATATAGGGCTGACTGGGGGGAAGACCATGTAGAGTTACAGTATATAGGGCTGACTGGGGGGAAGACCATGTAGAGTTACAGTATATAGGGCTGACTGGGGGGAAGACCATGTAGAGTTACAGTATATAGGGCTGACTGGGGGGAAGACCATGTAGAGTTACAGTATATAGGGCTGACTGGGAGGGAAGACCATGTAGAGTTACAGTATGTAGGGCTGACTGGGAGGGAAGACCATGTAGAGTTACAGTATTTAGGGCTGACTGGGGGGGAAGACCATGTAGAGTTACAGTATATAGGGCTGACTGGGGGGAAGACCATGTAGAGTTACAGTATATAGGGCTGACTGTGGGGAAGACCATGTAGAGTTACAGTATATAGGGGTGACTGGGGGGAAGACCCTGTAGAGTTACAGTATATAGGGCTGACTGGGGGGAAGACCATGTAGAGTTACAGTATATAGGGCTGACTGGGAGGGAAGACCGTGTAGAGTTACAGTATATAGGGCTGACTGGGGGGAAGACCATGTAGAGTTACAGTATATAGGGCTGACTGGGAGGGGGGAAGACCATGTAGAGTTACAGTATATAGGGCTGACTGGGGGGGAAGACCATGTAGAGTTACAGTATATAGGGCTGACTGGGGGGAAGACCATGTAGAGTTACAGTATATAGGGCTGACTGGGGGGAAGACCGTGTAGAGTTACAGTATATAGGGCTGACTGGGGGGAAGACCATGTAGAGTTACAGTATATAGGGCTGACTGGGGGGAAGACCATGTAGAGTTACAGTATATAGGGCTGACTGGGAGGGAAGACCATGTAGAGTTACAGTATATAGGGCTGACTGGGGGGAAGACCATGTAGAGTTACAGTATATAGGGCTGACTGGGGGGAAGACCATGTAGAGTTACAGTATATAGGGCTGACTGGGAGGGAAGACCATGTAGAGTTACAGTATATAGGGCTGACTGTGGGGAAGACCATGTAGAGTTACAGTATATAGGGCTGACTGGGGGGAAGACCATGTAGAGTTACAGTATATAGGGCTGACTGGGGGGAAGACCATGTAGAGTTACAGTATATAGGGCTGACTGGGAGGGAAGACCATGTAGAGTTACAGTATATAGGGCTGACTGGGGGGAAGACTGTGTAGAGTTACAGTATATAGGGCTGACTGGGGGGAAGACTGTGTAGAGTTACAGTATATAGGGCTGACTGGGGGGAAGACCATGTAGAGTTACAGTATATAGGGCTGACTGGGAGGGAAGACCATGTAGAGTTACAGTATATAGGGCTGACTGGGGGGGAAGACCATGTAGAGTTACAGTATATAGGGCTGACTGGGGGGAAGACTGTGTAGAGTTACAGTATATAGGGCTGACTGGGGGGAAGACCATGTAGAGTTACAGTATATAGGGCTGACTGGGAGGGAAGACCATGTAGAGTTACAGTATATAGGGCTGACTGGGAGGGAAGACCATGTAGAGTTACAGTATATAGGGCTGACTGGGGGGAAGACCGTGTAGAGTTACAGTATATAGGGCTGACTGGGGGGAAGACCATGTAGAGTTACAGTATATAGGGCTGACTGGGAGGGAAGACCATGTAGAGTTACAGTATATAGGGCTGACTGGGGAGAAGACCATGTAGAGTTACAGTATATAGGGCTGACTGGGGGGAAGACCATGTAGAGTTACAGTATATAGGGCTGACTGGGGGGAAGACCATGTAGAGTTACAGTATATAGGGCTGACTGGGGGGAAGACCATGTAGAGTTACAGTATATAGGGCTGACTGGGGGGAAGACCACGTAGAGTTACAGTATATAGGGCTGACTGGGGGGAAGACCATGTAGAGTTACAGTATATAGGGCTGACTGGGAGGGAAGACCATGTAGAGTTACAGTATATAGGGCTGACTGTGGGGAAGACCATGTAGAGTTACAGTATATAGGGCTGACTGGGAGGGAAGACCATGTAGAGTTACAGTATATAGGGCTGACTGTGGGGAAAACCATGTAGAGTTACAGTATATAGGGCTGACTGGGGGGAAGACCCTGTAGAGTTACAGTATATAGGGCTGACTGGGGGGAAGACCATGTAGAGTTACAGTATATAGGGCTGACTGGGGGGAAGACCATGTAGAGTTACAGTATATAGGGCTGACTGGGGGGAAGGCCATGTAGAGTTACAGTATATAGGGCTGACTGGGAGGGAAGACCATGTAGAGTTACAGTATATAGGGCAGACTGGGGGGAAAGACCATGTAGAGTTACAGTATATAGGGCTGACTGGGAGGGAAGACCATGTAGAGTTACAGTATATAGGGCTGACTGGGGGGAAGACCATGTAGAGTTACAGTATATAGGGCTGACTGGGAGGGAAGACCATGTAGAGTTACAGTATATAGGGCTGACTGGGGGGAAGACCATGTAGAGTTACAGTATATAGGGCTGACTGGGAGGGAAGACCATGTAGAGTTACAGTATATAGGGCTGACTGTGGGGAAGACCATGTAGAGTTACAGTATATAGGGCTGACTGGGAGGGAAGACCATGTAGAGTTACAGTATATAGGGCTGACTGGGAGGGAGACCATGTAGAGTTACAGTATATAGGGCTGACTGGGGGGAAGACCATGTAGAGTTACAGTATATAGGGCTGACTGGGGGGGAAGACCATGTAGAGTTACAGTATATAGGGCTGACTGGGGGGGAAGACCATGTAGAGTTACAGTATATAGGGCTGACTGGGGGAAGACCATGTAGAGTTACAGTATATAGGGCTGACTGGGAGGGAAGACCATGTAGAGTTACAGTATATAGGGCTGACTGGGGGGGAAGACCATGTAGAGTTACAGTATATAGGGCTGACTGGGGGGAAGACTGTGTAGAGTTACAGTATATAGGGCTGACTGGGGGGAAGACCATGTAGAGTTACAGTATATAGGGCTGACTGGGAGGGAAGACCATGTAGAGTTACAGTATATAGGGCTGACTGGGAGGGAAGACCATGTAGAGTTACAGTATATAGGGCTGACTGGGGGGGAAGACCATGTAGAGTTACAGTATATAGGGCTGACTGGGGGAAGACTGTGTAGAGTTACAGTATATAGGGCTGACTGGGGGGAAGACCATGTAGAGTTACAGTATATAGGGCTGACTGGGGGGGAAGACCATGTAGAGTTACAGTATATAGGGCTGACTGGGAGGGAAGACCATGTAGAGTTACAGTATGTAGGGCTGACTGGGAGGGAAGACCATGTAGAGTTACAGTATATAGGGCTGACTATGGGGAAGACCATGTAGAGTTACAGTATATAGGGCTGACTGTGGGGAAGACCATGTAGAGTTACAGTATATAGGGCTGACTGGGAGGGAAGACCATGTAGAGTTACAGTATATAGGGCTGACTGGGGGGAAGACCATGTAGAGTTACAGTATATAGGGCTGACTGGGGGGAAGACCATGTAGAGTTACAGTATATAGGGCTGACTGGGGGGGAAGACCATGTAGAGTTACAGTATATAGGGCTGACTGGGGGGAAGACCATGTAGAGTTACAGTATATAGGGCTGACTGTGGGGAAGACCATGTAGAGTTACAGTATATAGGGCTGACTGGGGGAAGACCCTGTAGAGTTACAGTATATAGGGCTGACTGGGGGGAAGACCATGTAGAGTTACAGTATATAGGGCTGACTGGGAGGGAAGACCATGTAGAGTTACAGTATATAGGGCTGACTGGGAGGGAGACCATGTAGAGTTACAGTATATAGGGCTGACTGGGGGGAAGACCATGTAGAGTTACAGTATATAGGGCTGACTGGGGGGGAAGACCATGTAGAGTTACAGTATATAGGGCTGACTGGGGGGGAAGACCATGTAGAGTTACAGTATATAGGGCTGACTGGGGGGAAGACCATGTAGAGTTACAGTATATAGGGCTGACTGGGAGGGAAGACCATGTAGAGTTACAGTATATAGGGCTGACTGGGGGGGAAGACCATGTAGAGTTACAGTATATAGGGCTGACTGGGGGGAAGACTGTGTAGAGTTACAGTATATAGGGCTGACTGGGGGGAAGACCATGTAGAGTTACAGTATATAGGGCTGACTGGGGGGAAGACCCTGTAGAGTTACAGTATTTAGGGCTGACTGGGGGAAGACCATGTAGAGTTACAGTATATAGGGCTGACTGGGAGGGAAGACCGTGTAGAGTTACAGTATATAGGGCTGACTGGGGGGAAGACCATGTAGAGTTACAGTATATAGGGCTGACTGGGAGGGGGGAAGACCATGTAGAGTTACAGTATATAGGGCTGACTGGGGGGGAAGACCATGTAGAGTTACAGTATATAGGGCTGACTGGGGGGAAGACCATGTAGAGTTACAGTATATAGGGCTGACTGGGGGGAAGACCATGTAGAGTTACAGTATATAGGGCTGACTAGGGGGAAGACCATGTAGAGTTACAGTATATAGGGCTGACTGGGGGGAAGACCATGTAGAGTTACAGTATATAGGGCTGACTGGGGGGAAGACCGTGTAGAGTTACAGTATATAGGGCTGACTGGGGGGAAGACCATGTAGAGTTACAGTATATAGGGCTGACTGGGGGGAAGACCATGTAGAGTTACAGTATATAGGGCTGACTGGGAGGGAAGACCATGTAGAGTTACAGTATATAGGGCTGACTGTGGGGAAGACCATGTAGAGTTACAGTATATAGGGCTGACTGGGAGGGAAGACCATGTAGAGTTACAGTATATAGGGCTGACTGGGGGGAAGACCATGTAGAGTTACAGTATATAGGGCTGACTGGGGGGAAGACCATGTAGAGTTACAGTATATAGGGCTGACTGGGGGGGAAGACCATGTAGAGTTACAGTATATAGGGCTGACTGGGGGGAAGATCATGTAGAGTTACAGTATATAGGGCTGACTGTGGGGAAGACCATGTAGAGTTACAGTATATAGGGCTGACTGGGAGGAAGACCATGTAGAGTTACAGTATATAGGGCTGACTGGGGGGAAGACCATGTAGAGTTACAGTATATAGGGCTGACTGGGGGAAGACCGTGTAGAGTTACAGTATATAGGGCTGACTGGGGGGAAGACCATGTAGAGTTACAGTATATAGGGCTGACTGGGGGGAAGACCATGTAGAGTTACAGTATATAGGGCTGACTGGGGGGGAAGACCATGTAGAGTTACAGTATATAGGGCTGACTGGGGGGAAGACCATGTAGAGTTACAGTATATAGGGCTGACTGGGGGGAAGACCATGTAGAGTTACAGTATATAGGGCTGACTGGGAGGGAAGACCATGTAGAGTTACAGTATATAGGGCTGACTGGGGGGGAAGACCATGTAGAGTTACAGTATATAGGGCTGACTGGGGGGAAGACTGTGTAGAGTTACAGTATATAGGGCTGACTGGGGGGAAGACCATGTAGAGTTACAGTATATAGGGCTGACTGGGAGGGAAGACCATGTAGAGTTACAGTATATAGGGCTGACTGGGAGGGAAGACCATGTAGAGTTACAGTATATAGGGCTGACTGGGGGGGAAGACCATGTAGAGTTACAGTATATAGGGCTGACTGGGGGGAAGACTGTGTAGAGTTACAGTATATAGGGCTGACTGGGGGGAAGACCATGTAGAGTTACAGTATATAGGGCTGACTGGGGGGGAAGACCATGTAGAGTTACAGTATATAGGGCTGACTGGGAGGGAAGACCATGTAGAGTTACAGTATGTAGGGCTGACTGGGAGGGAAGACCATGTAGAGTTACAGTATATAGGGCTGACTATGGGGAAGACCATGTAGAGTTACAGTATATAGGGCTGACTGTGGGGAAGACCATGTAGAGTTACAGTATATAGGGCTGACTGGGAGGGAAGACCATGTAGAGTTACAGTATATAGGGCTGACTGGGGGAAGACCATGTAGAGTTACAGTATATAGGGCTGACTGGGGGGAAGACCATGTAGAGTTACAGTATATAGGGCTGACTGGGGGGGGAAGACCATGTAGAGTTACAGTATATAGGGGGGAAGACCATGTAGAGTTACAGTATATAGGGCTGACTGGGGGGAAGACCATGTAGAGTTACAGTATATAGGGCTGACTGGGGGGGAAGACCATGTAGAGTTACAGTATATAGGGCTGACTGGGGGGAAGACCATGTAGAGTTACAGTATATAGGGCTGACTGGGGGGGGAAGACCATGTAGAGTTACAGTATATAGGGCTGACTGGGGGGAAGACCATGTAGAGTTACAGTATATAGGGCTGACTGGGGGAAGACCCTGTAGAGTTACAGTATTTAGGGCTGACTGGGGGGAAGATCATGTAGAGTTACAGTATATAGGGCTGACTGTGGGGAAGACCATGTAGAGTTACAGTATATAGGGCTGACTGGGAGGGAAGACCATGTAGAGTTACAGTATATAGGGCTGACTGGGGGAAGACCCTGTAGAGTTACAGTATTTAGGGCTGACTGGGGGGAAGACCATGTAGAGTTACAGTATATAGGGCTGACTGGGAGGGAAGACCGTGTAGAGTTACAGTATATAGGGCTGACTGGGGGGAAGACCATGTAGAGTTACAGTATATAGGGCTGACTGGGAGGGGGGAAGACCATGTAGAGTTACAGTATATAGGGCTGACTGGGGGGGAAGACCATGTAGAGTTACAGTATATAGGGCTGACTGGGGGGAAGACCATGTAGAGTTACAGTATATAGGGCTGACTGGGGGGAAGACCATGTAGAGTTACAGTATATAGGGCTGACTGGGGGGGAAGACCATGTAGAGTTACAGTATATAGGGCTGACTGGGGGGAAGACCATGTAGAGTTACAGTATATAGGGCTGACTGGGGGGAAGACCCTGTAGAGTTACAGTATTTAGGGCTGACTGGGGGGAAGATCATGTAGAGTTACAGTATATAGGGCTGACTGTGGGGAAGACCATGTAGAGTTACAGTATATAGGGCTGACTGGGAGGGAAGACCATGTAGAGTTACAGTATATAGGGCTGACTGGGGGGAAGACCCTGTAGAGTTACAGTATTTAGGGCTGACTGGGGGGAAGACCATGTAGAGTTACAGTATATAGGGCTGACTGGGGGGAAGACCATGTAGAGTTACAGTATATAGGGCTGACTGGGAGGGGGGAAGACCATGTAGAGTTACAGTATATAGGGCTGACTGGGGGGAAGACCATGTAGAGTTACAGTATATAGGGCTGACTGGGAGGGAAGACCGTGTAGAGTTACAGTATATAGGGCTGACTGGGGGGAAGACCATGTAGAGTTACAGTATATAGGGCTGACTGGGGGGAAGACCATGTAGAGTTACAGTATATAGGGCTGACTGGGGGGAAGACCATGTAGAGTTACAGTATATAGGGCTGACTGGGAGGGAAGACCATGTAGAGTTACAGTATGTAGGGCTGACTGGGAGGGAAGACCATGTAGAGTTACAGTATATAGGGCTGACTATGGGGAAGACCATGTAGAGTTACAGTATATAGGGCTGACTGTGGGGAAGACCATGTAGAGTTACAGTATATAGGGCTGACTGGGAGGGAAGACCATGTAGAGTTACAGTATATAGGGCTGACTGGGGGGAAGGCCATGTAGAGTTACAGTATATAGGGCTGACTGTGGGGAAGACCATGTAGAGTTACAGTATATAGGGCTGACTGGGGGGAAGACCCTGTAGAGTTACAGTATATAGGGCTGACTGGGGGGAAGACCATGTAGAGTTACAGTATATAGGGCTGACTAGGGGGAAGACCATGTAGAGTTACAGTATATAGGGCTGACTGGGGGGAAGACCATGTAGAGTTACAGTATATAGGGCTGACTGGGGGGAAGACCGTGTAGAGTTACAGTATATAGGGCTGACTGGGGGGAAGACCATGTAGAGTTACAGTATATAGGGCTGACTGGGGGGAAGACCATGTAGAGTTACAGTATATAGGGCTGACTGGGAGGGAAGACCATGTAGAGTTACAGTATATAGGGCTGACTGTGGGGAAGACCATGTAGAGTTACAGTATATAGGGCTGACTGGGAGGGAAGACCATGTAGAGTTACAGTATATAGGGCTGACTGGGGGGAAGACCATGTAGAGTTACAGTATATAGGGCTGACTGGGGGGAAGACCATGTAGAGTTACAGTATATAGGGCTGACTGGGGGGAAGACCATGTAGAGTTACAGTATATAGGGCTGACTGGGGGGAAGACCGTGTAGAGTTACAGTATATAGGGCTGACTGGGGGGAAGACCATGTAGAGTTACAGTATATAGGGCTGACTGGGGGGAAGACCATGTAGAGTTACAGTATATAGGGCTGACTGGGAGGGAAGACCATGTAGAGTTACAGTATATAGGGCTGACTGTGGGGAAGACCATGTAGAGTTACAGTATATAGGGCTGACTGGGAGGGAAGACCATGTAGAGTTACAGTATATAGGGCTGACTGGGGGAAGACCATGTAGAGTTACAGTATATAGGGCTGACTGGGGGGAAGACCATGTAGAGTTACAGTATATAGGGCTGACTGTGGGGAAGACCATGTAGAGTTACAGTATATAGGGCTGACTGGGAGGGAAGACCATGTAGAGTTACAGTATATAGGGCTGACTGGGGGGAAGACCATGTAGAGTTACAGTATATAGGGCTGACTGGGGGGAAGACCATGTAGAGTTACAGTATATAGGGCTGACTGGGGGGAAGACCATGTAGAGTTACAGTATATAGGGCTGACTGGGGGGAAGATCATGTAGAGTTACAGTATATAGGGCTGACTGTGGGGAAGACCATGTAGAGTTACAGTATATAGGGCTGACTGGGAGGGAAGACCATGTAGAGTTACAGTATATAGGGCTGACTGGGGGGAAGACCATGTAGAGTTACAGTATATAGGGCTGACTGGGGGGAAGACCGTGTAGAGTTACAGTATATAGGGCTGACTGGGGGAAGACCATGTAGAGTTACAGTATATAGGGCTGACTGGGGGAAGACCATGTAGAGTTACAGTATATAGGGCTGACTGGGAGGGAAGACCATGTAGAGTTACAGTATATAGGGCTGACTGGGGGAAGACCATGTAGAGTTACAGTATATAGGGCTGACTGGGGGGGAAGACCATGTAGAGTTACAGTATATAGGGCTGACTGGGGGGAAGACCATGTAGAGTTACAGTATATAGGGCTGACTGGGAGGGAAGACCATGTAGAGTTACAGTATATAGGGCTGACTGGGGGGAAGACTGTGTAGAGTTACAGTATATAGGGCTGACTGGGGGGAAGACCATGTAGAGTTACAGTATATAGGGCTGACTGGGAGGGAAGACCATGTAGAGTTACAGTATATAGGGCTGACTGGGGGGGAAGACCATGTAGAGTTACAGTATATAGGGCTGACTGGGGGGAAGACTGTGTAGAGTTACAGTATATAGGGCTGACTGGGGGGAAGACCATGTAGAGTTACAGTATATAGGGCTGACTGGGAGGGAAGACCATGTAGAGTTACAGTATATAGGGCTGACTGGGAGGGAAGACCATGTAGAGTTACAGTATATAGGGCTGACTGGGGGGGAAGACCGTGTAGAGTTACAGTATATAGGGCTGACTGGGGGGAAGACCATGTAGAGTTACAGTATATAGGGCTGACTGGGAGGGAAGACCATGTAGAGTTACAGTATATAGGGCTGACTGGGGGGAAGACCATGTAGAGTTACAGTATATAGGGCTTACTGGGGGGAAGACCATGTAGAGTTACAGTATATAGGGCTGACTGGGGGGAAGACCATGTAGAGTTACAGTATATAGGGCTGACTGGGGGGAAGACCATGTAGAGTTACAGTATATAGGGCTGACTGGGGGGAAGACCATGTAGAGTTACAGTATATAGGGCTGACTGGGGGAAGACCATGTAGAGTTACAGTATATAGGGCTGACTGGGGGGAAGACCATGTAGAGTTACAGTATATAGGGCTGACTGGGAGGGAAGACCATGTAGAGTTACAGTATGTAGGGCTGACTGGGAGGGAAGACCATGTAGAGTTACAGTATATAGGGCTGACTATGGGGAAGACCATGTAGAGTTACAGTATATAGGGCTGACTGTGGGGAAGACCATGTAGAGTTACAGTATATAGGGCTGACTGGGAGGGAAGACCATGTAGAGTTACAGTATATAGGGCTGACTGGGGGGAAGGCCATGTAGAGTTACAGTATATAGGGCTGACTGTGGGGAAGACCATGTAGAGTTACAGTATATAGGGCTGACTGGGGGGAAGACCCTGTAGAGTTACAGTATATAGGGCTGACTGGGGGGAAGACCATGTAGAGTTACAGTATATAGGGCTGACTGGGAGGGAAGACCGTGTAGAGTTACAGTATATAGGGCTGACTGGGGGGAAGACCATGTAGAGTTACAGTATATAGGGCTGACTGGGAGGGGGGAAGACCATGTAGAGTTACAGTATATAGGGCTGACTGGGGGGGAAGACCATGTAGAGTTACAGTATATAGGGCTGACTGGGGGGGAAGACCATGTAGAGTTACAGTATATAGGGCTGACTGGGGGGAAGACCATGGTAGAGTTACAGTATATAGGGCTGACTGGGGGGAAGACCATGTAGAGTTACAGTATATAGGGCTGACTGGGGGGAAGACCATGTAGAGTTACAGTATATAGGGCTGACTGGGGGGAAGACCGTGTAGAGTTACAGTATATAGGGCTGACTGGGGGGAAGACCATGTAGAGTTACAGTATATAGGGCTGACTGGGGGGAAGACCATGTAGAGTTACAGTATATAGGGCTGACTGGGAGGGAAGACCATGTAGAGTTACAGTATATAGGGCTGACTGTGGGGAAGACCATGTAGAGTTACAGTATATAGGGCTGACTGGGAGGGAAGACCATGTAGAGTTACAGTATATAGGGCTGACTGGGGGGAAGACCATGTAGAGTTACAGTATATAGGGCTGACTGGGGGGAAGACCATGTAGAGTTACAGTATATAGGGCTGACTGGGGGGGGAAGACCATGTAGAGTTACAGTATATAGGGCTGACTGGGGGGAAGACCATGTAGAGTTACAGTATATAGGGCTGACTGTGGGGAAGACCATGTAGAGTTACAGTATATAGGGCTGACTGGGAGGGAAGACCATGTAGAGTTACAGTATATAGGGCTGACTGGGGGAAAGACCATGTAGAGTTACAGTATATAGGGCTGACTGGGGGGAAGACCGTGTAGAGTTACAGTATATAGGGCTGACTGGGGGGAAGACCATGTAGAGTTACAGTATATAGGGCTGACTGGGGGGAAGACCATGTAGAGTTACAGTATATAGGGCTGACTGGGAGGGAAGACCATGTAGAGTTACAGTATATAGGGCTGACTGTGGGGAAGACCATGTAGAGTTACAGTATATAGGGCTGACTGGGGGGAAGACCATGTAGAGTTACAGTATATAGGGCTGACTGGGAGGGAAGACCATGTAGAGTTACAGTATATAGGGCTGACTGGGGGGAAGACCATGTAGAGTTACAGTATATAGGGCTGACTGGGGGGAAGACCATGTAGAGTTACAGTATATAGGGCTGACTGGGAGGGAAGACCATGTAGAGTTACAGTATATAGGGCTGACTGGGGGGAAGACTGTGTAGAGTTACAGTATATAGGGCTGACTGGGGGGAAGACTGTGTAGAGTTACAGTATATAGGGCTGACTGGGGGGAAGACCATGTAGAGTTACAGTATATAGGGCTGACTGGGAGGGAAGACCATGTAGAGTTACAGTATATAGGGCTGACTGGGGGGAAGACCATGTAGAGTTACAGTATATAGGGCTGACTGGGGGGAAGACTGTGTAGAGTTACAGTATATAGGGCTGACTGGGGGGAAGACCATGTAGAGTTACAGTATATAGGGCTGACTGGGAGGGAAGACCATGTAGAGTTACAGTATATAGGGCTGACTGGGAGGGAAGACCATGTAGAGTTACAGTATATAGGGCTGACTGGGGGGGAAGACCGTGTAGAGTTACAGTATATAGGGCTGACTGGGGGGAAGACCATGTAGAGTTACAGTATATAGGGCTGACTGGGGGGAAGACCATGTAGAGTTACAGTATATAGGGCTGACTGGGGGAAAGACCATGTAGAGTTACAGTATATAGGGCTGACTGGGAGGGAAGACCATGTAGAGTTACAGTATATAGGGCTGACTGGGAGGGAAGACCATGTAGAGTTACAGTATATAGGGCTGACTGGGGGGGAAGACCGTGTAGAGTTACAGTATATAGGGCTGACTGGGGGGAAGACCATGTAGAGTTACAGTATATAGGGCTGACTGGGAGGGAAGACCATGTAGAGTTACAGTATATAGGGCTGACTGGGGGGAAGACCATGTAGAGTTACAGTATATAGGGCTGACTGTGGGGAAGACCATGTAGAGTTACAGTATATAGGGCTGACTGGGGGGAAGACCATGTAGAGTTACAGTATATAGGGCTGACTGGGAGGGAAGACCATGTAGAGTTACAGTATATAGGGCTGACTGGGGGGAAGACCATGTAGAGTTACAGTATATAGGGCTGACTGGGGGGAAGACCATGTAGAGTTACAGTATATAGGGCTGACTGGGAGGGAAGACCATGTAGAGTTACAGTATATAGGGCTGACTGGGGGGAAGACTGTGTAGAGTTACAGTATATAGGGCTGACTGGGGGGAAGACTGTGTAGAGTTACAGTATATAGGGCTGACTGGGGGGAAGACCATGTAGAGTTACAGTATATAGGGCTGACTGGGAGGGAAGACCATGTAGAGTTACAGTATATAGGGCTGACTGGGGGGGAAGACCATGTAGAGTTACAGTATATAGGGCTGACTGGGGGGAAGACTGTGTAGAGTTACAGTATATAGGGCTGACTGGGGGGAAGACCATGTAGAGTTACAGTATATAGGGCTGACTGGGAGGGAAGACCATGTAGAGTTACAGTATATAGGGCTGACTGGGAGGGAAGACCATGTAGAGTTACAGTATATAGGGCTGACTGGGGGGAAGACCGTGTAGAGTTACAGTATATAGGGCTGACTGGGGGGAAGACCATGTAGAGTTACAGTATATAGGGCTGACTGGGGGGAAGACCATGTAGAGTTACAGTATATAGGGCTGACTGGGGGAAAGACCATGTAGAGTTACAGTATATAGGGCTGACTGGGAGGGAAGACCATGTAGAGTTACAGTATATAGGGCTGACTGGGAGGGAAGACCATGTAGAGTTACAGTATATAGGGCTGACTGGGGGGGAAGACCGTGTAGAGTTACAGTATATAGGGCTGACTGGGGGGAAGACCATGTAGAGTTACAGTATATAGGGCTGACTGGGAGGGAAGACCATGTAGAGTTACAGTATATAGGGCTGACTGGGGGGAAGACCATGTAGAGTTACAGTATATAGGGCTGACTGGGGGGAAGACCATGTAGAGTTACAGTATATAGGGCTGACTGGGGGGAAGACCATGTAGAGTTACAGTATATAGGGCTGACTGGGGGGAAGACCATGTAGAGTTACAGTATATAGGGCTGACTGGGGGGAAGACCATGTAGAGTTACAGTATATAGGGCTGACTGGGGGGAAGACCATGTAGAGTTACAGTATATAGGGCTGACTGGGAGGGAAGACCATGTAGAGTTACAGTATATAGGGCTGACTGTGGGGAAGACCATGTAGAGTTACAGTATATAGGGCTGACTGGGAGGGAAGACCATGTAGAGTTACAGTATATAGGGCTGACTGTGGGGAAAACCATGTAGAGTTACAGTATATAGGGCTGACTGGGGGGAAGACCCTGTAGAGTTACAGTATATAGGGCTGACTGGGGGGAAGACCATGTAGAGTTACAGTATATAGGGCTGACTGGGGGGAAGACCATGTAGAGTTACAGTATATAGGGCTGACTGGGGGGAAGGCCATGTAGAGTTACAGTATATAGGGCTGACTGGGAGGGAAGACCATGTAGAGTTACAGTATATAGGGCAGACTGGGGGGAAAGACCATGTAGAGTTACAGTATATAGGGCTGACTGGGAGGGAAGACCATGTAGAGTTACAGTATATAGGGCTGACTGGGGGGAAGACCATGTAGAGTTACAGTATATAGGGCTGACTGGGAGGGAAGACCATGTAGAGTTACAGTATATAGGGCTGACTGGGGGGGAAGACCATGTAGAGTTACAGTATATAGGGCTGACTGGGAGGGAAGACCATGTAGAGTTAAAGTATATAGGGCTGACTGTGGGGAAGACCATGTAGAGTTACAGTATATAGGGCTGACTGGGAGGGAAGACCATGTAGAGTTACAGTATATAGGGCTGACTGGGAGGGAGACCATGTAGAGTTACAGTATATAGGGCTGACTGGGGGGAAGACCATGTAGAGTTACAGTATATAGGGCTGACTGGGGGGGAAGACCATGTAGAGTTACAGTATATAGGGCTGACTGGGGGGGAAGACCATGTAGAGTTACAGTATATAGGGCTGACTGGGGGGAAGACCATGTAGAGTTACAGTATATAGGGCTGACTGGGAGGGAAGACCATGTAGAGTTACAGTATATAGGGCTGACTGGGGGGGAAGACCATGTAGAGTTACAGTATATAGGGCTGACTGGGGGGAAGACTGTGTAGAGTTACAGTATATAGGGCTGACTGGGGGGAAGACCATGTAGAGTTACAGTATATAGGGCTGACTGGGAGGGAAGACCATGTAGAGTTACAGTATATAGGGCTGACTGGGAGGGAAGACCATGTAGAGTTACAGTATATAGGGCTGACTGGGGGGGAAGACCATGTAGAGTTACAGTATATAGGGCTGACTGGGGGGAAGACTGTGTAGAGTTACAGTATATAGGGCTGACTGGGGGGAAGACCATGTAGAGTTACAGTATATAGGGCTGACTGGGGGGGAAGACCATGTAGAGTTACAGTATATAGGGCTGACTGGGAGGGAAGACCATGTAGAGTTACAGTATGTAGGGCTGACTGGGAGGGAAGACCATGTAGAGTTACAGTATATAGGGCTGACTGGGGGGGAAGACCATGTAGAGTTACAGTATATAGGGCTGACTGGGGGGAAGACTGTGTAGAGTTACAGTATATAGGGCTGACTGGGGGGAAGACCATGTAGAGTTACAGTATATAGGGCTGACTGGGAGGGAAGACCATGTAGAGTTACAGTATATAGGGCTGACTGGGAGGGAAGACCATGTAGAGTTACAGTATATAGGGCTGACTGGGGGGAAGACCGTGTAGAGTTACAGTATATAGGGCTGACTGGGGGGAAGACCATGTAGAGTTACAGTATATAGGGCTGACTGAGAGGGAAGACCATGTAGAGTTACAGTATATAGGGCTGACTGGGGGGAAGACCATGTAGAGTTACAGTATATAGGGCTGACTGGGGGGAAGACCATGTAGAGTTACAGTATATAGGGCTGACTGGGGGGAAGACCATGTAGAGTTACAGTATATAGGGCTGACTGGGGGGAAGACCATGTAGAGTTACAGTATATAGGGCTGACTGGGGGGAAGACCATGTAGAGTTACAGTATATAGGGCTGACTGGGGGGAAGACCATGTAGAGTTACAGTATATAGGGCTGACTGGGAGGGAAGACCATGTAGAGTTACAGTATGTAGGGCTGACTGGGAGGGAAGACCATGTAGAGTTACAGTATATAGGGCTGACTATGGGGAAGACCATGTAGAGTTACAGTATATAGGGCTGACTGTGGGGAAGACCATGTAGAGTTACAGTATATAGGGCTGACTGGGAGGGAAGACCATGTAGAGTTACAGTATATAGGGCTGACTGGGGGGAAGACCATGTAGAGTTACAGTATATAGGGCTGACTGGGGGGAAGACCATGTAGAGTTACAGTATATAGGGCTGACTGGGGGGGAAGACCATGTAGAGTTACAGTATATAGGGCTGACTGGGGGGAAGACCATATAGAGTTACAGTATATAGGGCTGACTGTGGGGAAGACCATGTAGAGTTACAGTATATAGGGCTGACTGGGGGGAAGACCCTGTAGAGTTACAGTATATAGGGCTGACTGGGGGGAAGACCATGTAGAGTTACAGTATATAGGGCTGACTGGGGGGAAGACCATGTAGAGTTACAGTATATAGGGCTGACTGGGGGGAAGACCATGTAGAGTTACAGTATATAGGGCTGACTGGGGGGAAGACCATGTAGAGTTACAGTATATAGGGCTGACTGGGGGGAAGACCATGTAGAGTTACAGTATATAGGGCTGACTGGGGGGAAGACCATGTAGAGTTACAGTATATAGGGCTGACTGGGAGGGAAGACCATGTAGAGTTACAGTATATAGGGCTGACTGTGGGGAAGACCATGTAGAGTTACAGTATATAGGGCTGACTGGGAGGGAAGACCATGTAGAGTTACAGTATATAGGGCTGACTGTGGGGAAAACCATGTAGAGTTACAGTATATAGGGCTGACTGGGGGGAAGACCCTGTAGAGTTACAGTATATAGGGCTGACTGGGGGGAAGACCATGTAGAGTTACAGTATATAGGGCTGACTGGGGGGAAGACCATGTAGAGTTACAGTATATAGGGCTGACTGGGGGGAAGGCCATGTAGAGTTACAGTATATAGGGCTGACTGGGAGGGAAGACCATGTAGAGTTACAGTATATAGGGCAGACTGGGGGGAAAGACCATGTAGAGTTACAGTATATAGGGCTGACTGGGAGGGAAGACCATGTAGAGTTACAGTATATAGGGCTGACTGGGGGGAAGACCATGTAGAGTTACAGTATATAGGGCTGACTGGGAGGGAAGACCATGTAGAGTTACAGTATATAGGGCTGACTGGGGGGGAAGACCATGTAGAGTTACAGTATATAGGGCTGACTGGGAGGGAAGACCATGTAGAGTTACAGTATATAGGGCTGACTGTGGGGAAGACCATGTAGAGTTACAGTATATAGGGCTGACTGGGAGGGAAGACCATGTAGAGTTACAGTATATAGGGCTGACTGGGAGGGAGACCATGTAGAGTTACAGTATATAGGGCTGACTGGGGGGAAGACCATGTAGAGTTACAGTATATAGGGCTGACTGGGGGGGAAGACCATGTAGAGTTACAGTATATAGGGCTGACTGGGGGGGAAGACCATGTAGAGTTACAGTATATAGGGCTGACTGGGGGGAAGACCATGTAGAGTTACAGTATATAGGGCTGACTGGGAGGGAAGACCATGTAGAGTTACAGTATATAGGGCTGACTGGGGGGAAGACCATGTAGAGTTACAGTATATAGGGCTGACTGGGGGGAAGACTGTGTAGAGTTACAGTATATAGGGCTGACTGGGGGGAAGACCATGTAGAGTTACAGTATATAGGGCTGACTGGGAGGGAAGACCATGTAGAGTTACAGTATATAGGGCTGACTGGGAGGGAAGACCATGTAGAGTTACAGTATATAGGGCTGACTGGGGGGGAAGACCATGTAGAGTTACAGTATATAGGGCTGACTGGGGGGAAGACTGTGTAGAGTTACAGTATATAGGGCTGACTGGGGGGAAGACCATGTAGAGTTACAGTATATAGGGCTGACTGGGGGGGAAGACCATGTAGAGTTACAGTATATAGGGCTGACTGGGAGGGAAGACCATGTAGAGTTACAGTATGTAGGGCTGACTGGGAGGGAAGACCATGTAGAGTTACAGTATATAGGGCTGACTATGGGGAAGACCATGTAGAGTTACAGTATATAGGGCTGACTGTGGGGAAGACCATGTAGAGTTACAGTATATAGGGCTGACTGGGGGGAAGACCATGTAGAGTTACAGTATATAGGGCTGACTGGGGGGAAGACCATGTAGAGTTACAGTATATAGGGCTGACTGGGGGGGAAGACCATGTAGAGTTACAGTATATAGGGCTGACTGGGGGGAAGACCATGTAGAGTTACAGTATATAGGGCTGACTGTGGGGAAGACCATGTAGAGTTACAGTATATAGGGCTGACTGGGGGGAAGACCCTGTAGAGTTACAGTATATAGGGCTGACTGGGGGGAAGACCATGTAGAGTTACAGTATATAGGGCTGACTGGGGGGAAGGCCATGTAGAGTTACAGTATATAGGGCTGACTGGGAGGGAAGACCATGTAGAGTTACAGTATATAGGGCAGACTGGGGGGAAAGACCATGTAGAGTTACAGTATATAGGGCTGACTGGGAGGGAAGACCATGTAGAGTTACAGTATATAGGGCTGACTGGGGGGAAGACCATGTAGAGTTACAGTATATAGGGCTGACTGGGAGGGAAGACCATGTAGAGTTACAGTATATAGGGCTGACTGTGGGGAAGACCATGTAGAGTTACAGTATATAGGGCTGACTGGGGGGAAGACCCTGTAGAGTTACAGTATATAGGGCTGACTGGGGGGAAGACCATGTAGAGTTACAGTATATAGGGCTGACTGGGGGGAAGGCCATGTAGAGTTACAGTATATAGGGCTGACTGGGAGGGAAGACCATGTAGAGTTACAGTATATAGGGCAGACTGGGGGGAAAGACCATGTAGAGTTACAGTATATAGGGCTGACTGGGAGGGAAGACCATGTAGAGTTACAGTATATAGGGCTGACTGGGGGGAAGACCATGTAGAGTTACAGTATATAGGGCTGACTGGGAGGGAAGACCATGTAGAGTTACAGTATATAGGGCTGACTGGGGGGAAGACCATGTAGAGTTACAGTATATAGGGCTGACTGGGAGGGAAGACCATGTAGAGTTACAGTATATAGGGCTGACTGTGGGGAAGACCATGTAGAGTTACAGTATATAGGGCTGACTGGGAGGGAAGACCATGTAGAGTTACAGTATATAGGGCTGACTGGGAGGGAGACCATGTAGAGTTACAGTATATAGGGCTGACTGGGGGGAAGACCATGTAGAGTTACAGTATATAGGGCTGACTGGGGGGAAGACCATGTAGAGTTACAGTATATAGGGCTGACTGGGGGGAAGACCATGTAGAGTTACAGTATATAGGGCTGACTGGGAGGGAAGACCATGTAGAGTTACAGTATATAGGGCTGACTGGGGGGGAAGACCATGTAGAGTTACAGTATATAGGGCTGACTGGGGGGGAAGACCATGTAGAGTTACAGTATATAGGGCTGACTGGGGGGAAGACCATGTAGAGTTACAGTATATAGGGCTGACTGGGGGGAAGACCATGTAGAGTTACAGTATATAGGGCTGACTGTGGGGAAAACCATGTAGAGTTACAGTATATAGGGCTGACTGGGGGGAAGACCCTGTAGAGTTACAGTATATAGGGCTGACTGGGGGGAAGACCATGTAGAGTTACAGTATATAGGGCTGACTGGGGGGAAGACCATGTAGAGTTACAGTATATAGGGCTGACTGGGGGGAAGACCATGTAGAGTTACAGTATATAGGGCTGACTGGGAGGGAAGACCATGTAGAGTTACAGTATATAGGGCAGACTGGGGGGAAAGACCATGTAGAGTTACAGTATATAGGGCTGACTGGGAGGGAAGACCATGTAGAGTTACAGTATATAGGGCTGACTGGGGGGGAAGACCATGTAGAGTTACAGTATATAGGGCTGACTGGGGGGAAGACCATGTAGAGTTACAGTATATAGGGCTGACTGGGGGGAAGACCGTGTAGAGTTACAGTATATAGGGCTGACTGGGGGGAAGACCATGTAGAGTTACAGTATATAGGGCTGACTGGGAGGGAAGACCATGTAGAGTTACAGTATATAGGGCTGACTGGGGGGGGAAGACCATGTAGAGTTACAGTATATAGGGCTGACTGGGGGGGAAGACCATGTAGAGTTACAGTATATAGGGCTGACTGGGAGGGAAGACCATGTAGAGTTACAGTATATAGGGCTGACTGGGGGGGAAGACCATGTAGAGTTACAGTATATAGGGCTGACTGGGGGGGAAGACCATGTAGAGTTACAGTATATAGGGCTGACTGGGGGGAAGACCATGTAGAGTTACAGTATATAGGGCTGACTGTGGGGAAGACCATGTAGAGTTACAGTATATAGGGCTGACTATGGGGAAGACCATGTAGAGTTACAGTATATAGGGCTGACTGGGGGGAAGACCATGTAGAGTTACAGTATATAGGGCTGACTGGGGGGGAAGACCATGTAGAGTTACAGTATATAGGGCTGACTGGGGGGAAGACCATGTAGAGTTACAGTATATAGGGCTGACTGGGAGGGAAGACCATGTAGAGTTACAGTATATAGGGCTGACTGTGGGGAAGACCATGTAGAGTTACAGTATATAGGGCTGACTGGGGGGGAGACCATGTAGAGTTACAGTATATAGGGCTGACTGGGGGGGAGACCATGTAGAGTTACATTATATAGGGCTGACTGTGGGGGAAGACCATGTAGAGTTACAGTATATAGGGCTGACTGTGGGGAAGACCATGTAGAGTTACAGTATATAGGGCTGACTGTGGGGAAGACCATGTAGAGATACTGTAACTCCACATGGTATTCCCCCCAGTCAGCCCTATATACTGTAACTCTACATGGTCTTCCCCCCCAGTCAGCCCTATATACTGTAACTCTACATGGTCTTCCCCCCCAGTCAGCCCTATATACTGTAACTCTACATGGTCTTCCCCCCAGTCTGCCCTATATACTGTAACTCTACATGGTCTTCCCTCCCAGTCAGCCCTATATACTGTAACTCTACATGGTCTTCTTATAGTCGGAGCATTATCACAGCAAACCACACTCTATAGTAGGGAGCATTATCACAACAGACCACACTCTATAGTAGGATCATTATCACAACAAACCACACTCTATAGTAGGGAGCATTATCACAACAAACCACACTCTATAGTAGGATCATTATCACAACAAACCACACTCTATAGTAGGAGCATTATCACAACAAACCACACTCTATAGTAGGGAGCATTATCACAACAAACCACACTCTATAGTAGGGAGCATTATCACAACAAACCACACTCTATAGTAGGATCATTATCACAACAATACACTCTATAGTAGGGAGCATTATCACGACAAACCACACTCTATAGTAGGAGCATTATCACAACAAACCACACTCTATAGTAGGAGCATTATCACAACAAACCACTCTATAGTAGGGAGCATTATCACAACAAACCACACTCTATAGTAGGAGCATTATCACAACAAACCACACTCTATAGTAGGAGCATTATCACAACAAACCACACTCTAAAGTAGGAGCATTATCACAACAAACCACACTCTATAGTAGGATCATTATCACAACAAACCACACTCTATAGTAGGGAGCATTATCACAACAAACCACACTCTATAGTAGGAGCATTATCACAACAAACCACACTCTATAGTAGGAGCATTATCACAGCAAACCACACTCTATAGTAGGGAGCATTATCACAACAAACCACACTCTATAGTAGGGAGCATTATCACAACAAACCACACTCTATAGTAGGAGCATTATCACAACAAACCACTCTATAGTAGGAGCATTATCACAACAAACCACACTCTATAGTAGGAGCATTATCACAGCAAACCACTCTATAGTAGGAGCATTATCACAACAAACCACACTCTATAGTAGGAGCATTATCACAACAAACCACTCTATAGTAGGGAGCATTATCACAACAAACCACACTCTATAGTAGGGAGCATTATCACAACAAACCACACTATAGTAGGGAGCATTATCACAACAAACCACTCTATAGTAGGGAGCATTATCACAACAAACCACACTCCATAGTAGGATCATTATCACAACAATACACTCTATAGTAGGGAGCATTATCACAACAAACCACACTCTATAGTAGGATCATTATCACAACAAACCACACTCTATAGTAGGGAGCATTATCACAACAAACCACACTCTATAGTAGGAGCATTATCACAACAAACCACTCTATAGTAGGAGCATTATCACAACAAACCACACTCTATAGTTTTAGCATTATCACAACAAACCACTCTATAGTAGGGAGCATTATCACAACAAACCACACTCTATAGTAGGGAGCATTATCACAGCAAACCACACTCTATAGTAGGAGCATTATCACAACAGACCACACTCTATAGTAGGATCATTATCACAACAAACCACTCTATAGTAGGGAGCATTATCACAACAAACCACACTCTATAGTAGGAGCATTATCACAACAAACCACACTCTAAAGTAGGAGCATTATCACAACAAACCACACTCTATAGTTGGGAGCATTATCACAACAAACCACACTCTATAGTAGGAGCATTATCACAACAAACCACACTCTATAGTAGGAGCATTATCACAACAAACCACACTATAGTAGGAGCATTATCACAACAAACCACACTCTATAGTAGGGAGCATTATCACAACAAACCACACTCTATAGTAGGGAGCATTATCACAACAAACCACTCTATAGTAGGAGCATTATCACAACAAACCACACTCTATAGTAGGATCATTATCACAACAAACCACACCATGGTGGGAGGGAAGACCATGTAGAGTTACAGTATATAGGGCTGACTGGGGGGAAGACCATGTAGAGTTACAGTATATAGGGCTGACTGGGAGGGAAGACCATGTAGAGTTACAGTATATAGGGCTGACTGGGGGGGAAGACCATGTAGAGTTACAGTATATAGGGCTGACTGGGGGGAAGACCGTGTAGAGTTACAGTATATAGGGCTGACTGGGGGGAAGACCATGTAGAGTTACAGTATATAGGGCTGACTGGGGGGGAAGACCATGTAGAGTTACAGTATATAGGGCTGACTGGGAGGGAAGACCATGTAGAGTTACAGTATGTAGGGCTGACTGGGAGGGAAGACCATGTAGAGTTACAGTATATAGGGCTGACTGGGAGGGAAGACCATGTAGAGTTACAGTATATAGGGCTGACTGTGGGGAAGACCATGTAGAGATACTGTAACTCCACATGGTCTTCCCCCCAGTCAGCCCTATATACTGTAACTCTACATGGTCTTCCCCCCCAGTCAGCCCTATATACTGTAACTCTACATGGTCTTCCCCCCCAGTCAGCCCTATATACTGTAACTCTACATGGTCTTCCCCCCAGTCTGCCCTATATACTGTAACTCTACATGGTCTTCCCTCCCAGTCAGCCCTATATACTGTAACTCTACATGGTCTTCTTATAGTCGGAGCATTATCACAGCAAACCACACTCTATAGTAGGGAGCATTATCACAACAGACCACACTCTATAGTAGGATCATTATCACAACAAACCACTCTATAGTAGGGAGCATTATCACAACAAACCACACTCTATAGTAGGGAGCATTATCACAACAAACCACACTCTATAGTAGGATCATTATCACAACAAACCACACTCTATAGTAGGAGCATTATCACAACAAACCACACTCTATAGTAGGGAGCATTATCACAACAAACCACACTCTATAGTAGGGAGCATTATCACAACAAACCACACTCTATAGTAGGATCATTATCACAACAATACACTCTATAGTAGGGAGCATTATCACGACAAACCACACTCTATAGTAGGAGCATTATCACAACAAACCACACTCTATAGTAGGAGCATTATCACAACAAACCACTCTATAGTAGGGAGCATTATCACAACAAACCACACTCTATAGTAGGAGCATTATCACAACAAACCACACTCTATAGTAGGAGCATTATCACAACAAACCACACTCTAAAGTAGGAGCATTATCACAACAAACCACACTCTATAGTAGGATCATTATCACAACAAACCACACTCTATAGTAGGGAGCATTATCACAACAAACCACACTCTATAGTAGGAGCATTATCACAACAAACCACACTCTATAGTAGGAGCATTATCACAGCAAACCACACTCTATAGTAGGGAGCATTATCACAACAAACCACACTCTATAGTAGGGAGCATTATCACAACAAACCACACTCTATAGTAGGAGCATTATCACAACAAACCACTCTATAGTAGGAGCATTATCACAACAAACCACACTCTATAGTAGGAGCATTATCACAGCAAACCACTCTATAGTAGGAGCATTATCACAACAAACCACACTCTATAGTAGGAGAATTATCACAACAAACCACTCTATAGTAGGGAGCATTATCACAACAAACCACACTATAGTAGGGAGCATTATCACAACAAACCACTCTATAGTAGGGAGCATTATCACAACAAACCACACTCCATAGTAGGATCATTATCACAACAATACACTCTATAGTAGGGAGCATTATCACAACAAACCACACTCTATAGTAGGATCATTATCACAACAAACCACACTCTATAGTAGGGAGCATTATCACAACAAACCACACTCTATAGTAGGAGCATTATCACAACAAACCACTCTATAGTAGGAGCATTATCACAACAAACCACACTCTATAGTTTTAGCATTATCACAACAAACCACTCTATAGTAGGGAGCATTATCACAACAAACCACACTCTATAGTAGGGAGCATTATCACAACAAACCACACTATAGTAGGGAGCATTATCACAGCAAACCACACTCTATAGTAGGAGCATTATCACAACAGACCACACTCTATAGTAGGATCATTATCACAACAAACCACTCTATAGTAGGGAGCATTATCACAACAAACCACACTCTATAGTAGGAGCATTATCACAACAAACCACACTCTAAAGTAGGAGCATTATCACAACAAACCACACTCTATAGTTGGGAGCATTATCACAACAAACCACACTCTATAGTAGGAGCATTATCACAACAAACCACACTCTATAGTAGGAGCATTATCACAACAAACCACACTATAGTAGGAGCATTATCACAACAAACCACACTCTATAGTAGGGAGCATTATCACAACAAACCACACTCTATAGTAGGGAGCATTATCACAACAAACCACTCTATAGTAGGAGCATTATCACAACAAACCACACTCTATAGTAGGATCATTATCACAACAAACCACACCATGGTGGGAGGGAAGACCATGTAGATTTACAGTATATAGGGCTGACTGGGGGGGAAGACCATGTAGAGTTACAGTATATAGGGCTGACTGGGAGGGAAGACCATGTAGAGTTACAGTATGTAGGGCTGACTGGGAGGGAAGACCATGTAGAGTTACAGTATATAGGGCTGACTGGGAGGGAAGACCATGTAGAGTTACAGTATATAGGGCTGACTGTGGGGAAGACCATGTAGAGTTACAGTATATAGGGCTGACTGGGAGGGAAGACCATGTAGAGTTACAGTATATAGGGCTGACTGGGAGGGAGACCATGTAGAGTTACAGTATATAGGGCTGACTGGGGGGAAGACCATGTAGAGTTACAGTATATAGGGCTGACTGGGGGGGAAGACCATGTAGAGTTACAGTATATAGGGCTGACTGGGGGGGAAGACCATGTAGAGTTACAGTATATAGGGCTGACTGGGGGGAAGACCATGTAGAGTTACAGTATATAGGGCTGACTGGGAGGGAAGACCATGTAGAGTTACAGTATATAGGGCTGACTGGGGGGAAGACCATGTAGAGTTACAGTATATAGGGCTGACTGGGGGGAAGACTGTGTAGAGTTACAGTATATAGGGCTGACTGGGGGGAAGACCATGTAGAGTTACAGTATATAGGGCTGACTGGGAGGGAAGACCATGTAGAGTTACAGTATATAGGGCTGACTGGGAGGGAAGACCATGTAGAGTTACAGTATATAGGGCTGACTGGGGGGGAAGACCATGTAGAGTTACAGTATATAGGGCTGACTGGGGGGCAGACTGTGTAGAGTTACAGTATATAGGGCTGACTGGGGGGAAGACCATGTAGAGTTACAGTATATAGGGCTGACTGGGGGGAAGACCCTGTAGAGTTACAGTATATAGGGCTGACTGGGGGGAAGACCATGTAGAGTTACAGTATATAGGGCTGACTGGGGGGAAGGCCATGTAGAGTTACAGTATATAGGGCTCACTGGGAGGGAAGACCATGTAGAGTTACAGTATATAGGGCAGACTGGGGGGAAAGACCATGTAGAGTTACAGTATATAGGGCTGACTGGGAGGGAAGACCATGTAGAGTTACAGTATATAGGGCTGACTGGGGGGAAGACCATGTAGAGTAACAGTATATAGGGCTGACTGGGAGGGAAGACCATGTAGAGTTACAGTATATAGGGCTGACTGGGGGGGAAGACCATGTAGAGTTACAGTATATAGGGCTGACTGGGAGGGAAGACCATGTAGAGTTACAGTATATAGGGCTGACTGTGGGGAAGACCATGTAGAGTTACAGTATATAGGGCTGACTGGGAGGGAAGACCATGTAGAGTTACAGTATATAGGGCTGACTGGGAGGGAGACCATGTAGAGTTACAGTATATAGGGCTGACTGGGGGGAAGACCATGTAGAGTTACAGTATATAGGGCTGACTGGGGGGGAAGACCATGTAGAGTTACAGTATATAGGGCTGACTGGGGGGAAGACCATGTAGAGTTACAGTATATAGGGCTGACTGGGAGGGAAGACCATGTAGAGTTACAGTATATAGGGCTGACTGGGGGGGAAGACCATGTAGAGTTACAGTATATAGGGCTGACTGGGGGGGAAGACCATGTAGAGTTACAGTATATAGGGCTGACTGGGGGGAAGACCATGTAGAGTTACAGTATATAGGGCTGACTGGGGGGAAGACCATGTAGAGTTACAGTATATAGGGCTGACTGTGGGGAAAACCATGTAGAGTTACAGTATATAGGGCTGACTGGGGGGAAGACCCTGTAGAGTTACAGTATATAGGGCTGACTGGGGGGAAGACCATGTAGAGTTACAGTATATAGGGCTGACTGGGGGGAAGACCATGTAGAGTTACAGTATATAGGGCTGACTGGGGGGAAGACCATGTAGAGTTACAGTATATAGGGCTGACTGGGAGGGAAGACCATGTAGAGTTACAGTATATAGGGCAGACTGGGGGGAAAGACCATGTAGAGTTACAGTATATAGGGCTGACTGGGAGGGAAGACCATGTAGAGTTACAGTATATAGGGCTGACTGGGGGGGAAGACCATGTAGAGTTACAGTATATAGGGCTGACTGGGGGGAAGACCATGTAGAGTTACAGTATATAGGGCTGACTGGGGGGAAGACCGTGTAGAGTTACAGTATATAGGGCTGACTGGGGGGAAGACCATGTAGAGTTACAGTATATAGGGCTGACTGGGAGGGAAGACCATGTAGAGTTACAGTATATAGGGCTGACTGGGGGGGGAAGACCATGTAGAGTTACAGTATATAGGGCTGACTGGGGGGGAAGACCATGTAGAGTTACAGTATATAGGGCTGACTGGGAGGGAAGACCATGTAGAGTTACAGTATATAGGGCTGACTGGGGGGGAAGACCATGTAGAGTTACAGTATATAGGGCTGACTGGGGGGGAAGACCATGTAGAGTTACAGTATATAGGGCTGACTGGGGGGAAGACCATGTAGAGTTACAGTATATAGGGCTGACTGTGGGGAAGACCATGTAGAGTTACAGTATATAGGGCTGACTATGGGGAAGACCATGTAGAGTTACAGTATATAGGGCTGACTGGGGGGAAGACCATGTAGAGTTACAGTATATAGGGCTGACTGGGGGGGAAGACCATGTAGAGTTACAGTATATAGGGCTGACTGGGGGGAAGACCATGTAGAGTTACAGTATATAGGGCTGACTGGGAGGGAAGACCATGTAGAGTTACAGTATATAGGGCTGACTGTGGGGAAGACCATGTAGAGTTACAGTATATAGGGCTGACTGGGGGGGAGACCATGTAGAGTTACAGTATATAGGGCTGACTGGGGGGGAGACCATGTAGAGTTACATTATATAGGGCTGACTGTGGGGGAAGACCATGTAGAGTTACAGTATATAGGGCTGACTGTGGGGAAGACCATGTAGAGTTACAGTATATAGGGCTGACTGTGGGGAAGACCATGTAGAGATACTGTAACTCCACATGGTCTTCCCCCCAGTCAGCCCTATATACTGTAACTCTACATGGTCTTCCCCCCCAGTCAGCCCTATATACTGTAACTCTACATGGTCTTCCCCCCAGTCTGCCCTATATACTGTAACTCTACATGGTCTTCCCTCCCAGTCAGCCCTATATACTGTAACTCTACATGGTCTTCTTATAGTCGGAGCATTATCACAGCAAACCACACTCTATAGTAGGGAGCATTATCACAACAGACCACACTCTATAGTAGGATCATTATCACAACAAACCACTCTATAGTAGGGAGCATTATCACAACAAACCACACTCTATAGTAGGGAGCATTATCACAACAAACCACACTCTATAGTAGGATCATTATCACAACAAACCACACTCTATAGTAGGAGCATTATCACAACAAACCACACTCTATAGTAGGGAGCATTATCACAACAAACCACACTCTATAGTAGGGAGCATTATCACAACAAACCACACTCTATAGTAGGATCATTATCACAACAATACACTCTATAGTAGGGAGCATTATCACGACAAACCACACTCTATAGTAGGAGCATTATCACAACAAACCACACTCTATAGTAGGAGCATTATCACAACAAACCACTCTATAGTAGGGAGCATTATCACAACAAACCACACTCTATAGTAGGAGCATTATCACAACAAACCACACTCTATAGTAGGATCATTATCACAACAAACCACACTCTATAGTAGGGAGCATTATCACAACAAACCACACTCTATAGTAGGAGCATTATCACAACAAACCACACTCTATAGTAGGAGCATTATCACAGCAAACCACACTCTATAGTAGGGAGCATTATCACAACAAACCACACTCTATAGTAGGGAGCATTATCACAACAAACCACACTCTATAGTAGGAGCATTATCACAACAAACCACACTCTATAGTAGGGAGCATTATCACAACAAACCACACTCTATAGTAGGGAGCATTATCACAACAAACCACACTCTATAGTAGGAGCATTATCACAACAAACCACTCTATAGTAGGAGCATTATCACAACAAACCACACTCTATAGTAGGAGCATTATCACAGCAAACCACTCTATAGTAGGAGCATTATCACAACAAACCACACTCTATAGTAGGAGCATTATCACAACAAACCACTCTATAGTAGGGAGCATTATCACAACAAACCACACTCTATAGTAGGGAGCATTATCACAACAAACCACACTATAGTAGGGAGCATTATCACAACAAACCACTCTATAGTAGGGAGCATTATCACAACAAACCACACTCCATAGTAGGATCATTATCACAACAATACACTCTATAGTAGGGAGCATTATCACAACAAACCACACTCTATAGTAGGATCATTATCACAACAAACCACACTCTATAGTAGGGAGCATTATCACAACAAACCACACTCTATAGTAGGAGCATTATCACAACAAACCACTCTATAGTAGGAGCATTATCACAACAAACCACACTCTATAGTTTTAGCATTATCACAACAAACCACTCTATAGTAGGGAGCATTATCACAACAAACCACACTCTATAGTAGGGAGCATTATCACAACAAACCACACTATAGTAGGGAGCATTATCACAGCAAACCACACTCTATAGTAGGAGCATTATCACAACAGACCACACTCTATAGTAGGATCATTATCACAACAAACCACTCTATAGTAGGGAGCATTATCACAACAAACCACACTCTATAGTAGGAGCATTATCACAACAAACCACACTCTAAAGTAGGAGCATTATCACAACAAACCACACTCTATAGTTGGGAGCATTATCACAACAAACCAAACTCTATAGTAGGAGCATTATCACAACAAACCACACTCTATAGTAGGAGCATTATCACAACAAACCACACTATAGTAGGAGCATTATCACAACAAACCACACTCTATAGTAGGGAGCATTATCACAACAAACCACACTCTATAGTAGGGAGCATTATCACAACAAACCACTCTATAGTAGGAGCATTATCACAACAAACCACACTCTATAGTAGGATCATTATCACAACAAACCACACCATGGTGGGAGGGAAGACCATGTAGAGTTACAGTATATAGGGCTGACTGGGGGGAAGACCATGTAGAGTTACAGTATATAGGGCTGACTGGGAGGGAAGACCATGTAGAGTTACAGTATATAGGGCTGACTGGGGGGGAAGACCATGTAGAGTTACAGTATATAGGGCTGACTGGGGGGAAGACCGTGTAGAGTTACAGTATATAGGGCTGACTGGGGGGAAGACCATGTAGAGTTACAGTATATAGGGCTGACTGGGGGGGAAGACCATGTAGAGTTACAGTATATAGGGCTGACTGGGAGGGAAGACCATGTAGAGTTACAGTATGTAGGGCTGACTGGGAGGGAAGACCATGTAGAGTTACAGTATATAGGGCTGACTGGGAGGGAAGACCATGTAGAGTTACAGTATATAGGGCTGACTGTGGGGAAGACCATGTAGAGATACTGTAACTCCACATGGTCTTCCCCCCAGTCAGCCCTATATACTGTAACTCTACATGGTCTTCCCCCCCAGTCAGCCCTATATACTGTAACTCTACATGGTCTTCCCCCCCAGTCAGCCCTATATACTGTAACTCTACATGGTCTTCCCCCCAGTCTGCCCTATATACTGTAACTCTACATGGTCTTCCCTCTCAGTCAGCCCTATATACTGTAACTCTACATGGTCTTCTTATAGTCGGAGCATTATCACAGCAAACCACACTCTATAGTAGGGAGCATTATCACAACAGACCACACTCTATAGTAGGATCATTATCACAACAAACCACTCTATAGTAGGGAGCATTATCACAACAAACCACACTCTATAGTAGGGAGCATTATCACAACAAACCACACTCTATAGTAGGATCATTATCACAACAAACCACACTCTATAGTAGGAGCATTATCACAACAAACCACACTCTATAGTAGGGAGCATTATCACAACAAACCACACTCTATAGTAGGGAGCATTATCACAACAAACCACACTCTATAGTAGGATCATTATCACAACAATACACTCTATAGTAGGGAGCATTATCACGACAAACCACACTCTATAGTAGGAGCATTATCACAACAAACCACACTCTATAGTAGGAGCATTATCACAACAAACCACTCTATAGTAGGGAGCATTATCACAACAAACCACACTCTATAGTAGGAGCATTATCACAACAAACCACACTCTATAGTAGGAGCATTATCACAACAAACCACACTCTAAAGTAGGAGCATTATCACAACAAACCACACTCTATAGTAGGATCATTATCACAACAAACCACACTCTATAGTAGGGAGCATTATCACAACAAACCACACTCTATAGTAGGAGCATTATCACAACAAACCACACTCTATAGTAGGAGCATTATCACAGCAAACCACACTCTATAGTAGGGAGCATTATCACAACAAACCACACTCTATAGTAGGGAGCATTATCACAACAAACCACACTCTATAGTAGGAGCATTATCACAACAAACCACTCTATAGTAGGAGCATTATCACAACAAACCACACTCTATAGTAGGAGCATTATCACAGCAAACCACTCTATAGTAGGAGCATTATCACAACAAACCACACTCTATAGTAGGAGCATTATCACAACAAACCACTCTATAGTAGGGAGCATTATCACAACAAACCATACTCTATAGTAGGGAGCATTATCACAACAAACCACACTATAGTAGGGAGCATTATCACAACAAACCACTCTATAGTAGGGAGCATTATCACAACAAACCACACTCCATAGTAGGATCATTATCACAACAATACACTCTATAGTAGGGAGCATTATCACAACAAACCACACTCTATAGTAGGATCATTATCACAACAAACCACACTCTATAGTAGGGAGCATTATGACAACAAACCACACTCTATAGTAGGAGCATTATCACAACAAACCACTCTATAGTAGGAGCATTATCACAACAAACCACACTCTATAGTTTTAGCATTATCACAACAAACCACTCTATAGTAGGGAGCATTATCACAACAAACCACACTCTATAGTAGGGAGCATTATCACAACAAACCACACTATAGTAGGGAGCATTATCAAAGCAAACCACACTCTATAGTAGGAGCATTATCACAACAGACCACACTCTATAGTAGGATCATTATCACAACAAACCACTCTATAGTAGGGAGCATTATCACAACAAACCACACTCTATAGTAGGAGCATTATCACAACAAACCACACTCTAAAGTAGGAGCATTATCACAACAAACCACACTCTATAGTTGGGAGCATTATCACAACAAACCACACTCTATAGTAGGAGCATTATCACAACAAACCACACTCTATAGTAGGAGCATTATCACAACAAACCACACTATAGTAGGAGCATTATCACAACAAACCACACTCTATAGTAGGGAGCATTATCACAACAAACCACACTCTATAGTAGGGAGCATTATCACAACAAACCACTCTATAGTAGGAGCATTATCACAACAAACCACACTCTATAGTAGGATCATTATCACAACAAACCACACCATGGTGGGAGGGAAGACCATGTAGATTTACAGTATATAGGGCTGACTGGGGGGAAGACCATGTAGAGTTACAGTATATAGGGCTGACTGGGAGGGAAGACCATGTAGAGTTACAGTATATAGGGCTGACTGGGGGGGAAGACCATGTAGAGTTACAGTATATAGGGCTGACTGGGGGGAAGACCGTGTAGAGTTACAGTATATAGGGCTGACTGGGGGGAAGACCATGTAGAGTTACAGTATATAGGGCTGACTGGGGGGGAAGACCATGTAGAGTTACAGTATATAGGGCTGACTGGGAGGGAAGACCATGTAGAGTTACAGTATGTAGGGCTGACTGGGAGGGAAGACCATGTAGAGTTACAGTATATAGGGCTGACTGGGAGGGAAGACCATGTAGAGTTACAGTATATAGGGCTGACTGTGGGGAAGACCATGTAGAGTTACAGTATATAGGGCTGACTGGGAGGGAAGACCATGTAGAGTTACAGTATATAGGGCTGACTGGGAGGGAGACCATGTAGAGTTACAGTATATAGGGCTGACTGGGGGGAAGACCATGTAGAGTTACAGTATATAGGGCTGACTGGGGGGGAAGACCATGTAGAGTTACAGTATATAGGGCTGACTGGGGGGAAGACCATGTAGAGTTACAGTATATAGGGCTGACTGGGGGGAAGACCATGTAGAGTTACAGTATATAGGGCTGACTGGGAGGGAAGACCATGTAGAGTTACAGTATATAGGGCTGACTGTGGGGAAGACCATGTAGAGTTACAGTATATAGGGCTGACTGGGAGGGAAGACCATGTAGAGTTACAGTATATAGGGCTGACTGGGGGGAAGACCATGTAGAGTTACAGTATATAGGGCTGACTGGGGGGGAAGACCGTGTAGAGTTACAGTATATAGGGCTGACTGGGAGGGAAGACCATGTAGAGTTACAGTATATAGGGCTGACTGGGGGGAAGACCATGTAGAGTTACAGTATATAGGGCTGACTGGGAGGGAAGACCATGTAGAGTTACAGTATATAGGGCTGACTGGGGGGGAAGACCATGTAGAGTTACAGTATATAGGGCTGACTGGGAGGGAAGACCATGTAGAGTTACAGTATATAGGGCTGACTGTGGGGAAGACCATGTAGAGTTACAGTATATAGGGCTGACTGGGAGGGAAGACCATGTAGAGTTACAGTATATAGGGCTGACTGGGAGGGAGACCATGTAGAGTTACAGTATATAGGGCTGACTGGGGGGAAGACCATGTAGAGTTACAGTATATAGGGCTGACTGGGGGGGAAGACCATGTAGAGTTACAGTATATAGGGCTGACTGGGGGGAAGACTGTGTAGAGTTACAGTATATAGGGCTGACTATGGGGAAGACCATGTAGAGTTACAGTATATAGGGCTGACTGTGGGGAAGACCATGTAGAGTTACAGTATATAGGGCTGACTGGGAGGGAAGACCATGTAGAGTTACAGTATATAGGGCTGACTATGGGGAAGACCATGTAGAGTTACAGTATATAGGGCTGACTGTGGGGAAGACCATGTAGAGTTACAGTATATAGGGCTGACTGGGAGGGAAGACCATGTAGAGTTACAGTATATAGGGCTGACTGGGGGGAAGACCATGTAGAGTTACAGTATATAGGGCTGACTGGGGGGAAGACCATGTAGAGTTACAGTATATAGGGCTGACTGGGGGGGAAGACCATGTAGAGTTACAGTATATAGGGCTGACTGGGGGGAAGACCATGTAGAGTTACAGTATATAGGGCTGACTGTGGGGAAGACCATGTAGAGTTACAGTATATAGGGCTGACTGGGGGGAAGACCCATGTAGAGTTACAGTATATAGGGCTGACTGGGGGGAAGACCAGTGTAGAGTTACAGTATATAGGGCTGACTGGGGGGAAGACCATGTAGAGTTACAGTATATAGGGCTGACTGGGGGGGGAAGACCATGTAGAGTTACAGTATATAGGGCTGACTGGGAGGGGAAGACCATGTAGAGTTACAGTATATAGGGCTGACTGGGGGGGAAGACCATGTAGAGTTACAGTATATAGGCTGACTTGACTGGGGGGAAGACCATGTAGAGTTACAGTATATAGGGCTGACTGGGGGGAAGACCATGTAGAGTTACAGTATATAGGGCTGACTGGGGGGAAGACCATGTAGAGTTACAGTATATAGGGCTGACTGGGGGAAGACCATGTAGAGTTACAGTATATAGGGCTGACTGGGGGGAAGACCATGTAGAGTTACAGTATATAGGGCTGACTGGGGGGAAGACCATGTAGAGTTACAGTATATAGGGCTGACTGGGGGGAAGACCATGTAGAGTTACAGTATATAGGGCTGACTGGGAGGGAAGACCATGTAGAGTTACAGTATATAGGGCTGACTGGGGGGGAAGACCATGTAGAGTTACAGTATATAGGGCTGACTGGGGGGAAGACCATGTAGAGTTACAGTATATAGGGCTGACTGGGGGGGAAGACCATGTAGAGTTACAGTATATAGGGCTGACTGGGGGGAAGACCATGTAGAGTTACAGTATATAGGGCTGACTGAGGGGGAAGACCATGTAGAGTTACAGTATATAGGGCTGACTGGGGGGAAGACCATGTAGAGTTACAGTATATAGGGCTGACTGTGGGGAAGACCATGTAGAGTTACAGTATATAGGGCTGACTGGGAGGGAAGACCATGTAGAGTTACAGTATATAGGGCTGACTGGGGGGGAAGACCATGTAGAGTTACAGTATATAGGGCTGACTGGGGGGAAGACTGTGTAGAGTTACAGTATATAGGGCTGACTGGGGGGAAGACCATGTAGAGTTACAGTATATAGGGCTGACTGGGGGGGAAGACCATGTAGAGTTACAGTATATAGGGCTGACTGGGGGGGAAGACATGTAGAGTTACAGTATATAGGGCTGACTGGGGGGAAGACCATGTAGAGTTACAGTATATAGGGCTGACTGTGGGGAAGACCATGTAGAGTTACAGTATATAGGGCTGACTGGGGGGAAGACCATGTAGAGTTACAGTATATAGGGCTGACTGGGGGGGAAGACCATGTAGAGTTACAGTATATAGGGCTGACTGGGGGGAAGACCATGTAGAGTTACAGTATATAGGGCTGACTGGGGGGAAGACCATGTAGAGTTACAGTATATAGGGCTGACTGGGGGGGGAAGACCATGTAGAGTTACAGTATATAGGGCTGACTGGGGGGGAAGACCATGTAGAGTTACAGTATATAGGGCTGACTGGGGGGAAGACCATGTAGAGTTACAGTATATAGGGCTGACTGGGGGGAAGACCATGTAGAGTTACAGTATATAGGGCTGACTGGGGGGAAGACCATGTAGAGTTACAGTATATAGGGCTGACTGGGGGGAAGACCATGTAGAGTTACAGTATATAGGGCTGACTGGGGGGAAGACAGTGTAGAGTTACAGTATATAGGGCTGACTGGGGGGGAAGACCATGTAGAGTTACAGTATATAGGGCTGACTGGGGGGAAGACCATGTAGAGTTACAGTATATAGGGCTGACTGGGAGGGAAGACCATGTAGAGTTACAGTATATAGGGCTGACTGTGGGGAAAGACCATGTAGAGTTACAGTATATAGGGCTGACTGGGGGGAAGACCATGTAGAGTTACAGTATATAGGGCTGACTGGGAGGGAAGACCATGTAGAGTTACAGTATATAGGGCTGACTGGGGGGGAAGACCATGTAGAGTTACAGTATATAGGGCTGACTGGGGGGAAGACCATGTAGAGTTACAGTATATAGGGCTGACTGGAGGGGAAGACCATGTAGAGTTACAGTATATAGGGCTGACTGGGGGGAAGACCATGTAGAGTTACAGTATATAGGGCTGACTGGGGGGAAGACCATGTAGAGTTACAGTATATAGGGCTGACTGGGAGGGAAGACCATGTAGAGTTACAGTATATAGGGCTGACTGGGGGGGAAGACCATGTAGAGTTACAGTATATAGGGCTGACTGGGGGGAAGACCTGTGTAGAGTTACAGTATATAGGGCTGACTGGGGGGAAGACCATGTAGAGTTACAGTATATAGGGCTGACTGGGAGGGAAGACCATGTAGAGTTACAGTATATAGGGCTGACTGGGGGGGAAGACCATGTAGAGTTACAGTATATAGGGCTGACTGGGGGAAGACCATGTAGAGTTACAGTATATAGGGCTGACTGGGGGGAAGACCATGTAGAGTTACAGTATATAGGGCTGACTGGGGGGAAGACCATGTAGAGTTACAGTATATAGGGCTGACTGGGGGGGAAGACCATGTAGAGTTACAGTATATAGGGCTGACTGGGGGGAAGACCATGTAGAGTTACAGTATATAGGGCTGACTGGGGGGAAGACCATGTAGAGTTACAGTATATAGGGCTGACTGGGGGGGAAGACCATGTAGAGTTACAGTATATAGGGCTGACTGGGGGGAAGACCATGTAGAGTTACAGTATATAGGGCTGACTGGGGGGGAAGACCATGTAGAGTTACAGTATATAGGGCTGACTGGGGGGAAGACCATGTAGAGTTACAGTATATAGGCTGACTGGGGGGAAGACCATGTAGAGTTACAGTATATAGGGCTGACTGGGGGGAAGACCATGTAGAGTTACAGTATATAGGGCTGACTGGGGGGAAGACCATGTAGAGTTACAGTATATAGGGCTGACTGGGGGGAAGACCATGTAGAGTTACAGTATATAGGGCTGACTGGGAGGGAAGACCATGTAGAGTTACAGTATATAGGGCTGACTGGGGGGAAGACCATGTAGAGTTACAGTATATAGGGCTGACTGGGGGGAAGACCATGTAGAGTTACAGTATATAGGGCTGACTGGGAGGGAAGACCATGTAGAGTTACAGTATATAGGGCTGACTGGGGGGAAGACCATGTAGAGTTACAGTATATAGGGCTGACTGGGGGGAAGACCATGTAGAGTTACAGTATATAGGGCTGACTGGGAGGGAAGACCATGTAGAGTTACAGTATATAGGGCTGACTGGGGGGAAGACCATGTAGAGTTACAGTATATAGGGGCTGACTGGGGGGGAAGGACCATGTAGAGTTACAGTATATAGGGCTGACTGGGGGGAAGACCATGTAGAGTTACAGTATATAGGGCTGACTGGGGGGAAGACCATGTAGAGTTACAGTATATAGGGCTGACTGGGGGGAAGACCATGTAGAGTTACAGTATATAGGGCTGACTGGGGGGAAGACCATGTAGAGTTACAGTATATAGGGCTGACTGGGGGGAAGACCATGTAGAGTTACAGTATATAGGGCTGACTGGGAGGGAAGACCATGTAGAGTTACAGTATATAGGGCTGACTGGGGGGAAGACCATGTAGAGTTACAGTATATAGGGCTGACTGGGGGGAAGACCATGTAGAGTTACAGTATATAGGGCTGACTGGGAGGGAAGACCATGTAGAGTTACAGTATATAGGGCTGACTGGGGGTGAAGACCATGTAGAGTTACAGTATATAGGGCTGACTGGGGGGGAAGACCATGTAGAGTTACAGTATATAGGGCTGACTGGGGGGGAAGACCATGTAGAGTTACAGTATATAGGGCTGACTGGGGGGGAAGACCATGTAGAGTTACAGTATATAGGCTGACTGGGGGGAAGACCATGTAGAGTTACAGTATATAGGGCTGACTGGGGGGAAGACCATGTAGAGTTACAGTATATAGGGCTGACTGGGGGGAAGACCATGTAGAGTTACAGTATATAGGGCTGACTGGGGGGAAGACCATGTAGAGTTACAGTATATAGGGCTGACTGGGGGGAAGACCATGTAGAGTTACAGTATATAGGGCTGACTGGGAGGGAAGACCATGTAGAGTTACAGTATATAGGGCTGACTGGGGGGAAGACCATGTAGAGTTACAGTATATAGGGCTGACTGGGGGGAAGACCATGTAGAGTTACAGTATATAGGGCTGACTGGGAGGGAAGACCATGTAGAGTTACAGTATATAGGGCTGACTGGGGGGAAGACCATGTAGAGTTACAGTATATAGGGCTGACTGGGGGGAAGACCATGTAGAGTTACAGTATATAGGGCTGACTGGGAGGGAAGACCATGTAGAGTTACAGTATATAGGGCTGACTGGGGGGAAGACCATGTAGAGTTACAGTATATAGGGCTGACTGGGGGGAAGACCATGTAGAGTTACAGTATATAGGGCTGACTGGGAGGGAAGACCATGTAGAGTTACAGTATATAGGGCTGACTGGGGGGAAGACCATGTAGAGTTACAGTATATAGGGCTGACTGGGGGGAAGACCAGTGTAGAGTTACAGTATATAGGGCTGACTGGGGGGAAGACCATGTAGAGTTACAGTATATAGGGCTGACTGGGAGGGAAGACCATGTAGAGTTACAGTATATAGGGCTGACTGGGGGGAAGACCATGTAGAGTTACAGTATATAGGGCTGACTGGGGGGAAGACCATGTAGAGTTACAGTATATAGGGCTGACTGGGGGGAAGACCATGTAGAGTTACAGTATATAGGGCTGACTGGGGGGAAGACCAGTGTAGAGTTACAGTATATAGGGCTGACTGGGGGGAAGACCATGTAGAGTTACAGTATATAGGGCTGACTGGGGGGAAGACCATGTAGAGTTACAGTATATAGGGCTGACTGGGGGGAAGACCATGTAGAGTTACAGTATATAGGGCTGACTGGGGCGGAAGACCATGTAGAGTTACAGTATATAGGGCTGACTGGGAGGGAAGACCATGTAGAGTTACAGTATATAGGGCTGACTGGGAGGGAAGACCATGTAGAGTTACAGTATATAGGGCTGACTGGGGGGAAGACCATGTAGAGTTACAGTATATAGGGCTGACTGGGAGGGGAAGACCATGTAGAGTTACAGTATATAGGGCTGACTGGGGGGAAGACCATGTAGAGTTACAGTATATAGGGCTGACTGGGGGGAAGACCATGTAGAGTTACAGTATATAGGGCTGACTGGGAGGGAAGACCATGTAGAGTTACAGTATATAGGGCTGACTGGGGGGAAGACCATGTAGAGTTACAGTATATAGGGCTGACTGGGGGGAAGACCATTGTAGAGTTACAGGTATATAGGGCTGACTGGGGGGGAAGACCATGTAGAGTTACAGTATATAGGGCTGACTGGGGGGAAGACCGTTGTAGAGTTACAGTATATAGGGCTGACTGGGGGGAAGACCATGTAGAGTTACAGTATATAGGGCTGACTGGGAGGGAAGACCATGTAGAGTTACAGTATATAGGGCTGACTGGGGGGGGGAAGACCATGTAGAGTTACAGTATATAGGGCG
>NW_027665388.1:0-62846 GCF_963924005.1 Protomyctophum bolini | reverse complement strand
TGCTTAGCTTAGTCTGTAACTTGAAAACTATGTACCGTATGGCCCTATAAACTGTGTCGGGATGAAAGCTAGCCACTTTGAGCATTGTGGCAAGAGCTGGGGCAGTTTGGGACAACAGGGAACGAACAGGGCCAAAATGTCACTTTCACAGTCCCAAAGTGCCATTTTCACAGTAAAAAGGCCTGGTTCACTTTTGCTTAGCTTAGTCTGTAACTTGAAAACTATGTACCGTATGGCCCTATAAACTGTGTTGGGATGAAAGCTAGCCACTTTGAGCAATGTGGGAAGTGCTGGGGCAGTTTGGGACAACAGGGCCAAAATGTCACTTTCACAGTCCCAAAGTGCCGTTTTCACAGTAAAAAAAAAAAGATTCATTTTGCTTAGCTTAGTCTGTAACTTGAAAACTATGTACCGTATGGCCCTATAAACTGTGTTGGGATGAAAGCTAGCCACTTTGAGCAATGTGGGAAGTGCTGGGGCAGTTTGGGACAACAGGGCCAAAATGTCACTTTCACAGTCCCAAAGTGCCATTTTCACAGTAAAAAGGCCTGGTTCACTTTTGCTTAGCTTAGTCTGTAACTTGAAAACTATGTACCGTATGGCCCTATAAACTGTGTTGGGATGAAAGCTAGCCACTTTGAGCAATGTGGGAAGTGCTGGGGCAGTTTGGGACAACAGGGCCAAAATGTCACTTTCACAGTCCCAAAGTGCCGTTTTCACAGTAAAAAAAAAAAGATTCATTTTGCTTAGCTTAGTCTGTAACTTGAAAACTATGTACCGTATGGCCCTATAAACTGTGTTGGGATGAAAGCTAGCCACTTTGAGCAATGTGGGAAGTGCTGGGGCAGTTTGGGACAACAGGGCCAAAATGTCACTTTCACAGTCCCAAAGTGCCATTTTCACAGTAAAAAGGCCTGGTTCACTTTTGCTTAGCTTAGTCTGTAACTTGAAAACTATGTACCGTATGGCCCTATAAACTGTGTTGGGATGAAAGCTAGCCACTTTGAGCAATGTGGGAAGTGCTGGGGCAGTTTGGGACAACAGGGCCAAAATGTCACTTTCACAGTCCCAAAGTGCCATTTTCACAGTAAAAAGGCCTGGTTCACTTTTGCTTAGCTTAGTCTGTAACTTGAAAACTATGTACCGTATGGCCCTATAAACTGTGTTGGGATGAAAGCTAGCCACTTTGAGCAATGTGGGAAGTGCTGGGGCAGTTTGGGACAACAGGGCCAAAATGTCACTTTCACAGTCCCAAAGTGCCATTTTCACAGTAAAAAAAAAACAGATTCATTTTGCTTAGCTTAGTCTGTAACTTGAAAACTATGTACCGTATGGCCCTATAAACTGTGTTGGGATGAAAGCTAGCCACTTTGAGCAATGTGGGAAGTGCTGGGGCAGTTTGGGACAACAGGGCCAAAATGTCACTTTCACAGTCCCAAAGTGCCATTTTCACAGTAAAAAGGCCTGGTTCACTTTTGCTTAGCTTAGTCTGTAACTTGAAAACTATGTACCGTATGGCCCTATAAACTGTGTTGGGATGAAAGCTAGCCACTTTGAGCAATGTGGGAAGTGCTGGGGCAGTTTGGGACAACAGGGCCAAAATGTCACTTTCACAGTCCCAAAGTGCCGTTTTCACAGTAAAAAAAAAAAGATTCATTTTGCTTAGCTTTGTCTGTAACTTGAAAACTATGTACCGTATGGCCCTATAAACTGTGTTGGGATGAAAGCTAGCCACTTTGAGCAATGTGGGAAGTGCTGGGGCAGTTTGGGACAACAGGGCCAAAATGTCACTTTCACAGTCCCAAAGTGCCATTTTCACAGTAAAAAAAAACAGATTAATTTTGCTTAGCTTAGTCTGTAACTTGAAAACTATGTACCGTATGGCCCTATAAACTGTGTTGGGATGAAAGCTAGCCACTTTGAGCAATGTGGGAAGTGCTGGGGCAGTTTGGGACAACAGGGCCAAAATGTCACTTTCACAGTCCCAAAGTGCCGTTTTCACAGTAAAAAAAAAAAGATTCATTTTGCTTAGCTTTGTCTGTAACTTGAAAACTATGTACCGTATGGCCCTATAAACTGTGTTGGGATGAAAGCTAGCCACTTTGAGCAATGTGGGAAGTGCTGGGGCAGTTTGGGACAACAGGGCCAAAATGTCACTTTCACAGTCCCAAAGTGCCATTTTCACAGTAAAAAGGCCTGGTTCACTTTTGCTTAGCTTAGTCTGTAACTTGAAAACTATGTACCGTATGGCCCTATAAACTGTGTTGGGATGAAAGCTAGCCACTTTGAGCAATGTGGGAAGTGCTGGGGCAGTTTGGGACAACAGGGCCAAAATGTCACTTTCACAGTCCCAAAGTGCCATTTTCACAGTAAAAAGGCCTGGTTCACTTTTGCTTAGCTTAGTCTGTAACTTGAAAACTATGTACCGTATGGCCCTATAAACTGTGTTGGGATGAAAGCTAGCCACTTTGAGCATTGTGGCAAGAGCTGGGGCAGTTTGGGACAACAGGGAACGAACAGGGCCAAAATGTCACTTTCACAGTCCCAAAGTGCCATTTTCACAGTAAAAAGGCCTGGTTCACTTTTGCTTAGCTTAGTCTGTAACTTGAAAACTATGTACCGTATGGCCCTATAAACTGTGTTGGGATGAAAGCTAGCCACTTTGAGCAATGTGGGAAGTGCTGGGGCAGTTTGGGACAACAGGGCCAAAATGTCACTTTCACAGTCCCAAAGTGCCATTTTCACAGTAAAAAGGCCTGGTTCACTTTTGCTTAGCTTAGTCTGTAACTTGAAAACTATGTATCGTATGGCCCTATAAACTGTGTTGGGATGAAAGCTAGCCACTTTGAGCAATGTGGGAAGTGCTGGGGCAGTTTGGGACAACAGGGCCAAAATGTCACTTTCACAGTCCCAAAGTGCCATTTTCACAGTAAAAAAAAAACAGATTCATTTTGCTTAGCTTAGTCTGTAACTTGAAAACTATGTACCGTATGGCCCTATAAACTGTGTTGGGATGAAAGCTAGCCACTTTGAGCAATGTGGGAAGTGCTGGGGCAGTTTGGGACAACAGGGCCAAAATGTCACTTTCACAGTCCCAAAGTGCCATTTTCACAGTAAAAAGGCCTGGTTCACTTTTGCTTAGCTTAGTCTGTAACTTGAAAACTATGTACCGTATGGCCCTATAAACTGTGTTGGGATGAAAGCTAGCCACTTTGAGCAATGTGGGAAGTGCTGGGGCAGTTTGGGACAACAGGGCCAAAATGTCACTTTCACAGTCCCAAAGTGCCATTTTCACAGTAAAAAAAAACAGATTCATTTTGCTTAGCTTAGTCTGTAACTTGAAAACTATGTACCGTATGGCCCTATAAACTGTGTTGGGATGAAAGCTAGCCACTTTGAGCAATGTGGGAAGTGCTGGGGCAGTTTGGGACAACAGGGCCAAAATGTCACTTTCACAGTCCCAAAGTGCCGTTTTCACAGTAAAAAAAAAAAGATTCATTTTGCTTAGCTTTGTCTGTAACTTGAAAACTATGTACCGTATGGCCCTATAAACTGTGTTGGGATGAAAGCTAGCCACTTTGAGCAATGTGGGAAGTGCTGGGGCAGTTTGGGACAACAGGGCCAAAATGTCACTTTCACAGTCCCAAAGTGCCATTTTCACAGTAAAAAGGCCTGGTTCACGTTTGCTTAGCTTAGTCTGTAACTTGAAAACTATGTACCGTATGGCCCTATAAACTGTGTTGGGATGAAAGCTAGCCACTTTGAGCAATGTGGGAAGTGCTGGGGCAGTTTGGGACAACAGGGCCAAAATGTCACTTTCACAGTCCCAAAGTGCCATTTTCACAGTAAAAAGGCCTGGTTCACTTTTGCTTAGCTTAGTCTGTAACTTGAAAACTATGTACCGTATGGCCCTATAAACTGTGTTGGGATGAAAGCTAGCCACTTTGAGCATTGTGGCAAGAGCTGGGGCAGTTTGGGACAACAGGGAACGAACAGGGCCAAAATGTCACTTTCACAGTCCCAAAGTGCCATTTTCACAGTAAAAAGGCCTGGTTCACTTTTGCTTAGCTTAGTCTGTAACTTGAAAACTATGTACCGTATGGCCCTATAAACTGTGTTGGGATGAAAGCTAGCCACTTTGAGCAATGTGGGAAGTGCTGGGGCAGTTTGGGACAACAGGGCCAAAATGTCACTTTCACAGTCCCAAAGTGCCATTTTCACAGTAAAAAGGCCTGGTTCACTTTTGCTTAGCTTAGTCTGTAACTTGAAAACTATGTACCGTATGGCCCTATAAACTGTGTTGGGATGAAAGCTAGCCACTTTGAGCAATGTGGGAAGTGCTGGGGCAGTTTGGGACAACAGGGCCAAAATGTCACTTTCACAGTCCCAAAGTGCCATTTTCACAGTAAAAAGGCCTGGTTCACTTTTGCTTAGCTTAGTCTGTAACTTGAAAACTATGTACCGTATGGCCCTATAAACTGTGTTGGGATGAAAGCTAGCCACTTTGAGCAGTGTGGGAAGTGCTGGGGCAGTTTGGGACAACAGGGCCAAAATGTCACTTTCACAGTCCCAAAGTGCCATTTTCACAGTAAAAAGGCCTGGTTCACTTTTGCTTAGCTTAGTCTGTAACTTGAAAACTATGTACCGTATGGCCCTATAAACTGTGTCGGGATGAAAGCTAGCCACTTTGAGCATTGTGGCAAGAGCTGGGGCAGTTTGGGACAACAGGGAACGAACAGGGCCAAAATGTCACTTTCACAGTCCCAAAGTGCCATTTTCACAGTAAAAAGGCCTGGTTCACTTTTGCTTAGCTTAGTCTGTAACTTGAAAACTATGTACCGTATGGCCCTATAAACTGTGTTGGGATGAAAGCTAGCCACTTTGAGCAATGTGGGAAGTGCTGGGGCAGTTTGGGACAACAGGGCCAAAATGTCACTTTCACAGTCCCAAAGTGCCGTTTTCACAGTAAAAAAAAAAAGATTCATTTTGCTTAGCTTAGTCTGTAACTTGAAAACTATGTACCGTATGGCCCTATAAACTGTGTTGGGATGAAAGCTAGCCACTTTGAGCAATGTGGGAAGTGCTGGGGCAGTTTGGGACAACAGGGCCAAAATGTCACTTTCACAGTCCCAAAGTGCCATTTTCACAGTAAAAAGGCCTGGTTCACTTTTGCTTAGCTTAGTCTGTAACTTGAAAACTATGTACCGTATGGCCCTATAAACTGTGTTGGGATGAAAGCTAGCCACTTTGAGCAATGTGGGAAGTGCTGGGGCAGTTTGGGACAACAGGGCCAAAATGTCACTTTCACAGTCCCAAAGTGCCGTTTTCACAGTAAAAAAAAAAAGATTCATTTTGCTTAGCTTAGTCTGTAACTTGAAAACTATGTACCGTATGGCCCTATAAACTGTGTTGGGATGAAAGCTAGCCACTTTGAGCAATGTGGGAAGTGCTGGGGCAGTTTGGGACAACAGGGCCAAAATGTCACTTTCACAGTCCCAAAGTGCCATTTTCACAGTAAAAAGGCCTGGTTCACTTTTGCTTAGCTTAGTCTGTAACTTGAAAACTATGTACCGTATGGCCCTATAAACTGTGTTGGGATGAAAGCTAGCCACTTTGAGCAATGTGGGAAGTGCTGGGGCAGTTTGGGACAACAGGGCCAAAATGTCACTTTCACAGTCCCAAAGTGCCATTTTCACAGTAAAAAGGCCTGGTTCACTTTTGCTTAGCTTAGTCTGTAACTTGAAAACTATGTACCGTATGGCCCTATAAACTGTGTTGGGATGAAAGCTAGCCACTTTGAGCAATGTGGGAAGTGCTGGGGCAGTTTGGGACAACAGGGCCAAAATGTCACTTTCACAGTCCCAAAGTGCCATTTTCACAGTAAAAAAAAACAGATTCATTTTGCTTAGCTTAGTCTGTAACTTGAAAACTATGTACCGTATGGCCCTATAAACTGTGTTGGGATGAAAGCTAGCCACTTTGAGCAATGTGGGAAGTGCTGGGGCAGTTTGGGACAACAGGGCCAAAATGTCACTTTCACAGTCCCAAAGTGCCATTTTCACAGTAAAAAGGCCTGGTTCACTTTTGCTTAGCTTAGTCTGTAACTTGAAAACTATGTACCGTATGGCCCTATAAACTGTGTTGGGATGAAAGCTAGCCACTTTGAGCAATGTGGGAAGTGCTGGGGCAGTTTGGGACAACAGGGCCAAAATGTCACTTTCACAGTCCCAAAGTGCCGTTTTCACAGTAAAAAAAAAAAGATTCATTTTGCTTAGCTTTGTCTGTAACTTGAAAACTATGTACCGTATGGCCCTATAAACTGTGTTGGGATGAAAGCTAGCCACTTTGAGCAATGTGGGAAGTGCTGGGGCAGTTTGGGACAACAGGGCCAAAATGTCACTTTCACAGTCCCAAAGTGCCATTTTCACAGTAAAAAAAAACAGATTAATTTTGCTTAGCTTAGTCTGTAACTTGAAAACTATGTACCGTATGGCCCTATAAACTGTGTTGGGATGAAAGCTAGCCACTTTGAGCAATGTGGGAAGTGCTGGGGCAGTTTGGGACAACAGGGCCAAAATGTCACTTTCACAGTCCCAAAGTGCCGTTTTCACAGTAAAAAAAAAAAGATTCATTTTGCTTAGCTTTGTCTGTAACTTGAAAACTATGTACCGTATGGCCCTATAAACTGTGTTGGGATGAAAGCTAGCCACTTTGAGCAATGTGGGAAGTGCTGGGGCAGTTTGGGACAACAGGGCCAAAATGTCACTTTCACAGTCCCAAAGTGCCATTTTCACAGTAAAAAGGCCTGGTTCACTTTTGCTTAGCTTAGTCTGTAACTTGAAAACTATGTACCGTATGGCCCTATAAACTGTGTTGGGATGAAAGCTAGCCACTTTGAGCAATGTGGGAAGTGCTGGGGCAGTTTGGGACAACAGGGCCAAAATGTCACTTTCACAGTCCCAAAGTGCCATTTTCACAGTAAAAAGGCCTGGTTCACTTTTGCTTAGCTTAGTCTGTAACTTGAAAACTATGTACCGTATGGCCCTATAAACTGTGTTGGGATGAAAGCTAGCCACTTTGAGCATTGTGGCAAGAGCTGGGGCAGTTTGGGACAACAGGGAACGAACAGGGCCAAAATGTCACTTTCACAGTCCCAAAGTGCCATTTTCACAGTAAAAAGGCCTGGTTCACTTTTGCTTAGCTTAGTCTGTAACTTGAAAACTATGTACCGTATGGCCCTATAAACTGTGTTGGGATGAAAGCTAGCCACTTTGAGCAATGTGGGAAGTGCTGGGGCAGTTTGGGACAACAGGGCCAAAATGTCACTTTCACAGTCCCAAAGTGCCATTTTCACAGTAAAAAGGCCTGGTTCACTTTTGCTTAGCTTAGTCTGTAACTTGAAAACTATGTATCGTATGGCCCTATAAACTGTGTTGGGATGAAAGCTAGCCACTTTGAGCAATGTGGGAAGTGCTGGGGCAGTTTGGGACAACAGGGCCAAAATGTCACTTTCACAGTCCCAAAGTGCCATTTTCACAGTAAAAAAAAAACAGATTCATTTTGCTTAGCTTAGTCTGTAACTTGAAAACTATGTACCGTATGGCCCTATAAACTGTGTTGGGATGAAAGCTAGCCACTTTGAGCAATGTGGGAAGTGCTGGGGCAGTTTGGGACAACAGGGCCAAAATGTCACTTTCACAGTCCCAAAGTGCCATTTTCACAGTAAAAAGGCCTGGTTCACTTTTGCTTAGCTTAGTCTGTAACTTGAAAACTATGTACCGTATGGCCCTATAAACTGTGTTGGGATGAAAGCTAGCCACTTTGAGCAATGTGGGAAGTGCTGGGGCAGTTTGGGACAACAGGGCCAAAATGTCACTTTCACAGTCCCAAAGTGCCATTTTCACAGTAAAAAAAAACAGATTCATTTTGCTTAGCTTAGTCTGTAACTTGAAAACTATGTACCGTATGGCCCTATAAACTGTGTTGGGATGAAAGCTAGCCACTTTGAGCAATGTGGGAAGTGCTGGGGCAGTTTGGGACAACAGGGCCAAAATGTCACTTTCACAGTCCCAAAGTGCCGTTTTCACAGTAAAAAAAAAAAGATTCATTTTGCTTAGCTTTGTCTGTAACTTGAAAACTATGTACCGTATGGCCCTATAAACTGTGTTGGGATGAAAGCTAGCCACTTTGAGCAATGTGGGAAGTGCTGGGGCAGTTTGGGACAACAGGGCCAAAATGTCACTTTCACAGTCCCAAAGTGCCATTTTCACAGTAAAAAGGCCTGGTTCACTTTTGCTTAGCTTAGTCTGTAACTTGAAAACTATGTACCGTATGGCCCTATAAACTGTGTTGGGATGAAAGCTAGCCACTTTGAGCAATGTGGGAAGTGCTGGGGCAGTTTGGGACAACAGGGCCAAAATGTCACTTTCACAGTCCCAAAGTGCCATTTTCACAGTAAAAAGGCCTGGTTCACTTTTGCTTAGCTTAGTCTGTAACTTGAAAACTATGTACCGTATGGCCCTATAAACTGTGTTGGGATGAAAGCTAGCCACTTTGAGCATTGTGGCAAGAGCTGGGGCAGTTTGGGACAACAGGGAACGAACAGGGCCAAAATGTCACTTTCACAGTCCCAAAGTGCCATTTTCACAGTAAAAAGGCCTGGTTCACTTTTGCTTAGCTTAGTCTGTAACTTGAAAACTATGTACCGTATGGCCCTATAAACTGTGTTGGGATGAAAGCTAGCCACTTTGAGCAATGTGGGAAGTGCTGGGGCAGTTTGGGACAACAGGGCCAAAATGTCACTTTCACAGTCCCAAAGTGCCATTTTCACAGTAAAGAGGCCTGGTAAACTTTTGCTTAGCTTAGTCTGTAACTTGAAAACTATGTACCGTATGGCCCTATAAACTGTGTTGGGATGAAAGCTAGCCACTTTGAGCAATGTGGGAAGTGCTGGGGCAGTTTGGGACAACAGGGCCAAAATGTCACTTTCACAGTCCCAAAGTGCCATTTTCACAGTAAAAAGGCCTGGTTCACTTTTGCTTAGCTTAGTCTGTAACTTGAAAACTATGTACCGTATGGCCCTATAAACTGTGTTGGGATGAAAGCTAGCCACTTTGAGCAATGTGGGAAGTGCTGGGGCAGTTTGGGACAACAGGGCCAAAATGTCACTTTCACAGTCCCAAAGTGCCATTTTCACAGTAAAAAGGCCTGGTTCACTTTTGCTTAGCTTAGTCTGTAACTTGAAAACTATGTACCGTATGGCCCTATAAACTGTGTTGGGATGAAAGCTAGCCACTTTGAGCAATGTGGGAAGTGCTGGGGCAGTTTGGGACAACAGGGCCAAAATGTCACTTTCACAGTCCCAAAGTGCCGTTTTCACAGTAAAAAAAAAAAGATTAATTTTGCTTAGCTTAGTCTGTAACTTGAAAACTATGTACCGTATGGCCCTATAAACTGTGTTGGGATGAAAGCTAGCCACTTTGAGCAATGTGGGAAGTGCTGGGGCAGTTTGGGACAACAGGGCCAAAATGTCACTTTCACAGTCCCAAAGTGCCATTTTCACAGTAAAAAGGCCTGGTTCACTTTTGCTTAGCTTAGTCTGTAACTTGAAAACTATGTACCGTATGGCCCTATAAGCTGTGTTGGGATGAAAGCTAGCCACTTTGAGCAATGTGGGAAGTGCTGGGGCAGTTTGGGACAACAGGGCCAAAATGTCACTTTCACAGTCCCAAAGTGCCATTTTCACAGTAAAAAGGCCTGGTTCACTTTTGCTTAGCTTAGTCTGTAACTTGAAAACTATGTACCGTATGGCCCTATAAACTGTGTTGGGATGAAAGCTAGCCACTTTGAGCAGTGTGGGAAGTGCTGGGGCAGTTTGGGACAACAGGGCCAAAATGTCACTTTCACAGTCCCAAAGTGCCATTTTCACAGTAAAAAGGCCTGGTTCACTTTTGCTTAGCTTAGTCTGTAACTTGAAAACTATGTACCGTATGGCCCTATAAACTGTGTTGGGATGAAAGCTAGCCACTTTGAGCATTGTGGCAAGAGCTGGGGCAGTTTGGGACAACAGGGCCAAAATGTCACTTTCACAGTCCCAAAGTGCCATTTTCACAGTAAAAAGGCCTGGTTCACTTTTGCTTAGCTTAGTCTGTAACTTGAAAACTATGTACCGTATGGCCCTATAAACTGTGTTGGGATGAAAGCTAGCCACTTTGAGCAATGTGGGAAGTGCTGGGGCAGTTTGGGACAACAGGGCCAAAATGTCACTTTCACAGTCCCAAAGTGCCATTTTCACAGTAAAAAGGCCTGGTTCACTTTTGCTTAGCTTAGTCTGTAACTTGAAAACTATGTACCGTATGGCCCTATAAACTGTGTTGGGATGAAAGCTAGCCACTTTGAGCAATGTGGGAAGTGCTGGGGCAGTTTGGGACAACAGGGCCAAAATGTCACTTTCACAGTCCCAAAGTGCCATTTTCACAGTAAAAAGGCCTGGTTCACTTTTGCTTAGCTTAGTCTGTAACTTGAAAACTATGTACCGTATGGCCCTATAAACTGTGTTGGGATGAAAGCTAGCCACTTTGAGCAGTGTGGGAAGTGCTGGGGCAGTTTGGGACAACAGGGCCAAAATGTCACTTTCACAGTCCCAAAGTGCCATTTTCACAGTAAAAAGGCCTGGTTCACTTTTGCTTAGCTTAGTCTGTAACTTGAAAACTATGTACCGTATGGCCCTATAAACTGTGTTGGGATGAAAGCTAGCCACTTTGAGCATTGTGGCAAGAGCTGGGGCAGTTTGGGACAACAGGGAACGAACAGGGCCAAAATGTCACTTTCACAGTCCCAAAGTGCCATTTTCACAGTAAAAAGGCCTGGTTCACTTTTGCTTAGCTTAGTCTGTAACTTGAAAACTATGTACCGTATGGCCCTATAAACTGTGTTGGGATGAAAGCTAGCCACTTTGAGCAATGTGGGAAGTGCTGGGGCAGTTTGGGACAACAGGGCCAAAATGTCACTTTCACAGTCCCAAAGTGCCATTTTCACAGTAAAAAGGCCTGGTTCACTTTTGCTTAGCTTAGTCTGTAACTTGAAAACTATGTACCGTATGGCCCTATAAACTGTGTTGGGATGAAAGCTAGCCACTTTGAGCAATGTGGGAAGTGCTGGGGCAGTTTGGGACAACAGGGCCAAAATGTCACTTTCACAGTCCCAAAGTGCCGTTTTCACAGTAAAAAAAAAAAGATTCATTTTGCTTAGCTTAGTCTGTAACTTGAAAACTATGTACCGTATGGCCCTATAAACTGTGTTGGGATGAAAGCTAGCCACTTTGAGCAATGTGGGAAGTGCTGGGGCAGTTTGGGACAACAGGGCCAAAATGTCACTTTCACAGTCCCAAAGTGCCATTTTCACAGTAAAAAGGCCTGGTTCACTTTTGCTTAGCTTAGTCTGTAACTTGAAAACTATGTACCGTATGGCCCTATAAACTGTGTTGGGATGAAAGCTAGCCACTTTGAGCAATGTGGGAAGTGCTGGGGCAGTTTGGGACAACAGGGCCAAAATGTCACTTTCACAGTCCCAAAGTGCCATTTTCACAGTAAAAAGGCCTGGTTCACTTTTGCTTAGCTTAGTCTGTAACTTGAAAACTATGTACCGTATGGCCCTATAAACTGTGTTGGGATGAAAGCTAGCCACTTTGAGCAATGTGGGAAGTGCTGGGGCAGTTTGGGACAACAGGGCCAAAATGTCACTTTCACAGTCCCAAAGTGCCGTTTTCACAGTAAAAAAAAAAAGATTCATTTTGCTTAGCTTAGTCTGTAACTTGAAAACTATGTACCGTATGGCCCTATAAACTGTGTTGGGATGAAAGCTAGCCACTTTGAGCAATGTGGGAAGTGCTGGGGCAGTTTGGGACAACAGGGCCAAAATGTCACTTTCACAGTCCCAAAGTGCCATTTTCACAGTAAAAAGGCCTGGTTCACTTTTGCTTAGCTTAGTCTGTAACTTGAAAACTATGTACCGTATGGCCCTATAAACTGTGTTGGGATGAAAGCTAGCCACTTTGAGCAATGTGGGAAGTGCTGGGGCAGTTTGGGACAACAGGGCCAAAATGTCACTTTCACAGTCCCAAAGTGCCGTTTTCACAGTAAAAAAAAAAAGATTCATTTTGCTTAGCTTAGTCTGTAACTTGAAAACTATGTACCGTATGGCCCTATAAACTGTGTTGGGATGAAAGCTAGCCACTTTGAGCAATGTGGGAAGTGCTGGGGCAGTTTGGGACAACAGGGCCAAAATGTCACTTTCACAGTCCCAAAGTGCCATTTTCACAGTAAAAAGGCCTGGTTCACTTTTGCTTAGCTTAGTCTGTAACTTGAAAACTATGTACCGTATGGCCCTATAAACTGTGTTGGGATGAAAGCTAGCCACTTTGAGCAATGTGGGAAGTGCTGGGGCAGTTTGGGACAACAGGGCCAAAATGTCACTTTCACAGTCCCAAAGTGCCATTTTCACAGTAAAAAGGCCTGGTTCACTTTTGCTTAGCTTAGTCTGTAACTTGAAAACTATGTACCGTATGGCCCTATAAACTGTGTTGGGATGAAAGCTAGCCACTTTGAGCAATGTGGGAAGTGCTGGGGCAGTTTGGGACAACAGGGCCAAAATGTCACTTTCACAGTCCCAAAGTGCCGTTTTCACAGTAAAAAAAAAAAGATTCATTTTGCTTAGCTTAGTCTGTAACTTGAAAACTATGTACCGTATGGCCCTATAAACTGTGTTGGGATGAAAGCTAGCCACTTTGAGCAATGTGGGAAGTGCTGGGGCAGTTTGGGACAACAGGGCCAAAATGTCACTTTCACAGTCCCAAAGTGCCATTTTCACAGTAAAAAGGCCTGGTTCACTTTTGCTTAGCTTAGTCTGTAACTTGAAAACTATGTACCGTATGGCCCTATAAACTGTGTTGGGATGAAAGCTAGCCACTTTGAGCAATGTGGGAAGTGCTGGGGCAGTTTGGGACAACAGGGCCAAAATGTCACTTTCACAGTCCCAAAGTGCCATTTTCACAGTAAAAAGGCCTGGTTCACTTTTGCTTAGCTTAGTCTGTAACTTGAAAACTATGTACCGTATGGCCCTATAAACTGTGTTGGGATGAAAGCTAGCCACTTTGAGCAATGTGGGAAGTGCTGGGGCAGTTTGGGACAACAGGGCCAAAATGTCACTTTCACAGTCCCAAAGTGCCATTTTCACAGTAAAAAAAAAACAGATTCATTTTGCTTAGCTTAGTCTGTAACTTGAAAACTATGTACCGTATGGCCCTATAAACTGTGTTGGGATGAAAGCTAGCCACTTTGAGCAATGTGGGAAGTGCTGGGGCAGTTTGGGACAACAGGGCCAAAATGTCACTTTCACAGTCCCAAAGTGCCATTTTCACAGTAAAAAAAAACAGATTCATTTTGCTTAGCTTAGTCTGTAACTTGAAAACTATGTACCGTATGGCCCTATAAACTGTGTTGGGATGAAAGCTAGCCACTTTGAGCAATGTGGGAAGTGCTGGGGCAGTTTGGGACAACAGGGCCAAAATGTCACTTTCACAGTCCCAAAGTGCCGTTTTCACAGTAAAAAAAAAAAGATTCATTTTGCTTAGCTTTGTCTGTAACTTGAAAACTATGTACCGTATGGCCCTATAAACTGTGTTGGGATGAAAGCTAGCCACTTTGAGCAATGTGGGAAGTGCTGGGGCAGTTTGGGACAACAGGGCCAAAATGTCACTTTCACAGTCCCAAAGTGCCATTTTCACAGTAAAAAGGCCTGGTTCACTTTTGCTTAGCTTAGTCTGTAACTTGAAAACTATGTACCGTATGGCCCTATAAACTGTGTTGGGATGAAAGCTAGCCACTTTGAGCAATGTGGGAAGTGCTGGGGCAGTTTGGGACAACAGGGCCAAAATGTCACTTTCACAGTCCCAAAGTGCCATTTTCACAGTAAAAAGGCCTGGTTCACTTTTGCTTAGCTTAGTCTGTAACTTGAAAACTATGTACCGTATGGCCCTATAAACTGTGTTGGGATGAAAGCTAGCCACTTTGAGCATTGTGGCAAGAGCTGGGGCAGTTTGGGACAACAGGGAACGAACAGGGCCAAAATGTCACTTTCACAGTCCCAAAGTGCCATTTTCACAGTAAAAAGGCCTGGTTCACTTTTGCTTAGCTTAGTCTGTAACTTGAAAACTATGTACCGTATGGCCCTATAAACTGTGTTGGGATGAAAGCTAGCCACTTTGAGCAATGTGGGAAGTGCTGGGGCAGTTTGGGACAACAGGGCCAAAATGTCACTTTCACAGTCCCAAAGTGCCATTTTCACAGTAAAAAGGCCTGGTTCACTTTTGCTTAGCTTAGTCTGTAACTTGAAAACTATGTACCGTATGGCCCTATAAACTGTGTTGGGATGAAAGCTAGCCACTTTGAGCAATGTGGGAAGTGCTGGGGCAGTTTGGGACAACAGGGCCAAAATGTCACTTTCACAGTCCCAAAGTGCCATTTTCACAGTAAAAAGGCCTGGTTCACTTTTGCTTAGCTTAGTCTGTAACTTGAAAACTATGTACCGTATGGCCCTATAAACTGTGTTGGGATGAAAGCTAGCCACTTTGAGCAATGTGGGAAGTGCTGGGGCAGTTTGGGACAACAGGGCCAAAATGTCACTTTCACAGTCCCAAAGTGCCATTTTCACAGTATAAAGGCCTGGTTCACTTTTGCTTAGCTTAGTCTGTAACTTGAAAACTATGTACCGTATGGCCCTATAAACTGTGTTGGGATGAAAGCTAGCCACTTTGAGCAATGTGGGAAGTGCTGGGGCAGTTTGGGACAACAGGGCCAAAATGTCACTTTCACAGTCCCAAAGTGCCGTTTTCACAGTAAAAAAAAAAAGATTCATTTTGCTTAGCTTAGTCTGTAACTTGAAAACTATGTACCGTATGGCCCTATAAACTGTGTTGGGATGAAAGCTAGCCACTTTGAGCAATGTGGGAAGTGCTGGGGCAGTTTGGGACAACAGGGCCAAAATGTCACTTTCACAGTCCCAAAGTGCCATTTTCACAGTAAAAAGGCCTGGTTCACTTTTGCTTAGCTTAGTCTGTAACTTGAAAACTATGTACCGTATGGCCCTATAAGCTGTGTTGGGATGAAAGCTAGCCACTTTGAGCAATGTGGGAAGTGCTGGGGCAGTTTGGGACAACAGGGCCAAAATGTCACTTTCACAGTCCCAAAGTGCCATTTTCACAGTAAAAAGGCCTGGTTCACTTTTGCTTAGCTTAGTCTGTAACTTGAAAACTATGTACCGTATGGCCCTATAAACTGTGTTGGGATGAAAGCTAGCCACTTTGAGCAGTGTGGGAAGTGCTGGGGCAGTTTGGGACAACAGGGCCAAAATGTCACTTTCACAGTCCCAAAGTGCCATTTTCACAGTAAAAAGGCCTGGTTCACTTTTGCTTAGCTTAGTCTGTAACTTGAAAACTATGTACCGTATGGCCCTATAAACTGTGTTGGGATGAAAGCTAGCCACTTTGAGCATTGTGGCAAGAGCTGGGGCAGTTTGGGACAACAGGGAACGAACAGGGCCAAAATGTCACTTTCACAGTCCCAAAGTGCCATTTTCACAGTAAAAAGGCCTGGTTCACTTTTGCTTAGCTTAGTCTGTAACTTGAAAACTATGTACCGTATGGCCCTATAAACTGTGTTGGGATGAAAGCTAACCACTTTGAGCAATGTGGGAAGTGCTGGGGCAGTTTGGGACAACAGGGCCAAAATGTCACTTTCACAGTCCCAAAGTGCCATTTTCACAGTAAAAAGGCCTGGTTCACTTTTGCTTAGCTTAGTCTGTAACTTGAAAACTATGTACCGTATGGCCCTATAAACTGTGTTGGGATGAAAGCTAGCCACTTTGAGCAATGTGGGAAGTGCTGGGGCAGTTTGGGACAACAGGGCCAAAATGTCACTTTCACAGTCCCAAAGTGCCATTTTCACAGTAAAAAGGCCTGGTTCACTTTTGCTTAGCTTAGTCTGTAACTTGAAAACTATGTACCGTATGGCCCTATAAACTGTGTTGGGATGAAAGCTAGCCACTTTGAGCAATGTGGGAAGTGCTGGGGCAGTTTGGGACAACAGGGCCAAAATGTCACTTTCACAGTCCCAAAGTGCCGTTTTCACAGTAAAAAAAAAAGATTCATTTTGCTTAGCTTAGTCTGTAACTTGAAAACTATGTACCGTATGGCCCTATAAACTGTGTTGGGATGAAAGCTAGCCACTTTGAGCAATGTGGGAAGTGCTGGGGCAGTTTGGGACAACAGGGCCAAAATGTCACTTTCACAGTCCCAAAGTGCCATTTTCACAGTAAAAAGGCCTGGTTCACTTTTGCTTAGCTTAGTCTGTAACTTGAAAACTATGTACCGTATGGCCCTATAAACTGTGTTGGGATGAAAGCTAGCCACTTTGAGCAATGTGGGAAGTGCTGGGGCAGTTTGGGACAACAGGGCCAAAATGTCACTTTCACAGTCCCAAAGTGCCATTTTCACAGTAAAAAGGCCTGGTTCACTTTTGCTTAGCTTAGTCTGTAACTTGAAAACTATGTACCGTATGGCCCTATAAACTGTGTTGGGATGAAAGCTAGCCACTTTGAGCAATGTGGGAAGTGCTGGGGCAGTTTGGGACAACAGGGCCAAAATGTCACTTTCACAGTCCCAAAGTGCCATTTTCACAGTAAAAAGGCCTGGTTCACTTTTGCTTAGCTTAGTCTGTAACTTGAAAACTATGTACCGTATGGCCCTATAAACTGTGTTGGGATGAAAGCTAGCCACTTTGAGCAATGTGGGAAGTGCTGGGGCAGTTTGGGACAACAGGGCCAAAATGTCACTTTCACAGTCCCAAAGTGCCATTTTCACAGTAAAAAGGCCTGGTTCACTTTTGCTTAGCTTAGTCTGTAACTTGAAAACTATGTACCGTATGGCCCTATAAACTGTGTTGGGATGAAAGCTAGCCACTTTGAGCATTGTGGCAAGAGCTGGGGCAGTTTGGGACAACAGGGAACGAACAGGGCCAAAATGTCACTTTCACAGTCCCAAAGTGCCATTTTCACAGTAAAAAGGCCTGGTTCACTTTTGCTTAGCTTAGTCTGTAACTTGAAAACTATGTACCGTATGGCCCTATAAACTGTGTTGGGATGAAAGCTAGCCACTTTGAGCAATGTGGGAAGTGCTGGGGCAGTTTGGGACAACAGGGCCAAAATGTCACTTTCACAGTCCCAAAGTGCCATTTTCACAGTAAAAAGGCCTGGTTCACTTTTGCTTAGCTTAGTCTGTAACTTGAAAACTATGTACCGTATGGCCCTATAAACTGTGTTGGGATGAAAGCTAGCCACTTTGAGCAATGTGGGAAGTGCTGGGGCAGTTTGGGACAACAGGGCCAAAATGTCACTTTCACAGTCCCAAAGTGCCATTTTCACAGTAAAAAGGCCTGGTTCACTTTTGCTTAGCTTAGTCTGTAACTTGAAAACTATGTACCGTATGGCCCTATAAACTGTGTTGGGATGAAAGCTAGCCACTTTGAGCAATGTGGGAAGTGCTGGGGCAGTTTGGGACAACAGGGCCAAAATGTCACTTTCACAGTCCCAAAGTGCCATTTTCACAGTAAAAAGGCCTGGTTCACTTTTGCTTAGCTTAGTCTGTAACTTGAAAACTATGTACCGTATGGCCCTATAAACTGTGTTGGGATGAAAGCTAGCCACTTTGAGCAATGTGGGAAGTGCTGGGGCAGTTTGGGACAACAGGGCCAAAATGTCACTTTCACAGTCCCAAAGTGCCGTTTTCACAGTAAAAAAAAAAAGATTCATTTTGCTTAGCTTAGTCTGTAACTTGAAAACTATGTACCGTATGGCCCTATAAACTGTGTTGGGATGAAAGCTAGCCACTTTGAGCAATGTGGGAAGTGCTGGGGCAGTTTGGGACAACAGGGCCAAAATGTCACTTTCACAGTCCCAAAGTGCCATTTTCACAGTAAAAAGGCCTGGTTCACTTTTGCTTAGCTTAGTCTGTAACTTGAAAACTATGTACCGTATGGCCCTATAAACTGTGTTGGGATGAAAGCTAGCCACTTTGAGCAATGTGGGAAGTGCTGGGGCAGTTTGGGACAACAGGGCCAAAATGTCACTTTCACAGTCCCAAAGTGCCATTTTCACAGTAAAAAGGCCTGGTTCACTTTTGCTTAGCTTAGTCTGTAACTTGAAAACTATGTACCGTATGGCCCTATAAACTGTGTTGGGATGAAAGCTAGCCACTTTGAGCAGTGTGGGAAGTGCTGGGGCAGTTTGGGACAACAGGGCCAAAATGTCACTTTCACAGTCCCAAAGTGCCATTTTCACAGTAAAAAGGCCTGGTTCACTTTTGCTTAGCTTAGTCTGTAACTTGAAAACTATGTACCGTATGGCCCTATAAACTGTGTCGGGATGAAAGCTAGCCACTTTGAGCATTGTGGCAAGAGCTGGGGCAGTTTGGGACAACAGGGAACGAACAGGGCCAAAATGTCACTTTCACAGTCCCAAAGTGCCATTTTCACAGTAAAAAGGCCTGGTTCACTTTTGCTTAGCTTAGTCTGTAACTTGAAAACTATGTACCGTATGGCCCTATAAACTGTGTTGGGATGAAAGCTAGCCACTTTGAGCAATGTGGGAAGTGCTGGGGCAGTTTGGGACAACAGGGCCAAAATGTCACTTTCACAGTCCCAAAGTGCCATTTTCACAGTAAAAAGGCCTGGTTCACTTTTGCTTAGCTTAGTCTGTAACTTGAAAACTATGTACCGTATGGCCCTATAAACTGTGTTGGGATGAAAGCTAGCCACTTTGAGCAATGTGGGAAGTGCTGGGGCAGTTTGGGACAACAGGGCCAAAATGTCACTTTCACAGTCCCAAAGTGCCATTTTCACAGTAAAAAGGCCTGGTTCACTTTTGCTTAGCTTAGTCTGTAACTTGAAAACTATGTACCGTATGGCCCTATAAACTGTGTTGGGATGAAAGCTAGCCACTTTGAGCAGTGTGGGAAGTGCTGGGGCAGTTTGGGACAACAGGGCCAAAATGTCACTTTCACAGTCCCAAAGTGCCATTTTCACAGTAAAAAGGCCTGGTTCACTTTTGCTTAGCTTAGTCTGTAACTTGAAAACTATGTACCGTATGGCCCTATAAACTGTGTCGGGATGAAAGCTAGCCACTTTGAGCATTGTGGCAAGAGCTGGGGCAGTTTGGGACAACAGGGAACGAACAGGGCCAAAATGTCACTTTCACAGTCCCAAAGTGCCATTTTCACAGTAAAAAGGCCTGGTTCACTTTTGCTTAGCTTAGTCTGTAACTTGAAAACTATGTACCGTATGGCCCTATAAACTGTGTTGGGATGAAAGCTAGCCACTTTGAGCAATGTGGGAAGTGCTGGGGCAGTTTGGGACAACAGGGCCAAAATGTCACTTTCACAGTCCCAAAGTGCCATTTTCACAGTAAAAAGGCCTGGTTCACTTTTGCTTAGCTTAGTCTGTAACTTGAAAACTATGTACCGTATGGCCCTATAAACTGTGTTGGGATGAAAGCTAGCCACTTTGAGCAATGTGGGAAGTGCTGGGGCAGTTTGGGACAACAGGGCCAAAATGTCACTTTCACAGTCCCAAAGTGCCATTTTCACAGTAAAAAGGCCTGGTTCACTTTTGCTTAGCTTAGTCTGTAACTTGAAAACTATGTACCGTATGGCCCTATAAACTGTGTTGGGATGAAAGCTAGCCACTTTGAGCAATGTGGGAAGTGCTGGGGCAGTTTGGGACAACAGGGCCAAAATGTCACTTTCACAGTCCCAAAGTGCCGTTTTCACAGTAAAAAAAAAAGATTCATTTTGCTTAGCTTAGTCTGTAACTTGAAAACTATGTACCGTATGGCCCTATAAACTGTGTTGGGATGAAAGCTAGCCACTTTGAGCAATGTGGGAAGTGCTGGGGCAGTTTGGGACAACAGGGCCAAAATGTCACTTTCACAGTCCCAAAGTGCCATTTTCACAGTAAAAAGGCCTGGTTCACTTTTGCTTAGCTTAGTCTGTAACTTGAAAACTATGTACCGTATGGCCCTATAAACTGTGTTGGGATGAAAGCTAGCCACTTTGAGCAATGTGGGAAGTGCTGGGGCAGTTTGGGACAACAGGGCCAAAATGTCACTTTCACAGTCCCAAAGTGCCGTTTTCACAGTAAAAAAAAAAAGATTCATTTTGCTTAGCTTAGTCTGTAACTTGAAAACTATGTACCGTATGGCCCTATAAACTGTGTTGGGATGAAAGCTAGCCACTTTGAGCAATGTGGGAAGTGCTGGGGCAGTTTGGGACAACAGGGCCAAAATGTCACTTTCACAGTCCCAAAGTGCCATTTTCACAGTAAAAAGGCCTGGTTCACTTTTGCTTAGCTTAGTCTGTAACTTGAAAACTATGTACCGTATGGCCCTATAAACTGTGTTGGGATGAAAGCTAGCCACTTTGAGCAATGTGGGAAGTGCTGGGGCAGTTTGGGACAACAGGGCCAAAATGTCACTTTCACAGTCCCAAAGTGCCATTTTCACAGTAAAAAGGCCTGGTTCACTTTTGCTTAGCTTAGTCTGTAACTTGAAAACTATGTACCGTATGGCCCTATAAACTGTGTTGGGATGAAAGCTAGCCACTTTGAGCAATGTGGGAAGTGCTGGGGCAGTTTGGGACAACAGGGCCAAAATGTCACTTTCACAGTCCCAAAGTGCCATTTTCACAGTAAAAAAAAAACAGATTCATTTTGCTTAGCTTAGTCTGTAACTTGAAAACTATGTACCGTATGGCCCTATAAACTGTGTTGGGATGAAAGCTAGCCACTTTGAGCAATGTGGGAAGTGCTGGGGCAGTTTGGGACAACAGGGCCAAAATGTCACTTTCACAGTCCCAAAGTGCCATTTTCACAGTAAAAAGGCCTGGTTCACTTTTGCTTAGCTTAGTCTGTAACTTGAAAACTATGTACCGTATGGCCCTATAAACTGTGTTGGGATGAAAGCTAGCCACTTTGAGCAATGTGGGAAGTGCTGGGGCAGTTTGGGACAACAGGGCCAAAATGTCACTTTCACAGTCCCAAAGTGCCGTTTTCACAGTAAAAAAAAAAAGATTCATTTTGCTTAGCTTTGTCTGTAACTTGAAAACTATGTACCGTATGGCCCTATAAACTGTGTTGGGATGAAAGCTAGCCACTTTGAGCAATGTGGGAAGTGCTGGGGCAGTTTGGGACAACAGGGCCAAAATGTCACTTTCACAGTCCCAAAGTGCCATTTTCACAGTAAAAAAAAACAGATTAATTTTGCTTAGCTTAGTCTGTAACTTGAAAACTATGTACCGTATGGCCCTATAAACTGTGTTGGGATGAAAGCTAGCCACTTTGAGCAATGTGGGAAGTGCTGGGGCAGTTTGGGACAACAGGGCCAAAATGTCACTTTCACAGTCCCAAAGTGCCGTTTTCACAGTAAAAAAAAAAAGATTCATTTTGCTTAGCTTTGTCTGTAACTTGAAAACTATGTACCGTATGGCCCTATAAACTGTGTTGGGATGAAAGCTAGCCACTTTGAGCAATGTGGGAAGTGCTGGGGCAGTTTGGGACAACAGGGCCAAAATGTCACTTTCACAGTCCCAAAGTGCCATTTTCACAGTAAAAAGGCCTGGTTCACTTTTGCTTAGCTTAGTCTGTAACTTGAAAACTATGTACCGTATGGCCCTATAAACTGTGTTGGGATGAAAGCTAGCCACTTTGAGCAATGTGGGAAGTGCTGGGGCAGTTTGGGACAACAGGGCCAAAATGTCACTTTCACAGTCCCAAAGTGCCATTTTCACAGTAAAAAGGCCTGGTTCACTTTTGCTTAGCTTAGTCTGTAACTTGAAAACTATGTACCGTATGGCCCTATAAACTGTGTTGGGATGAAAGCTAGCCACTTTGAGCATTGTGGCAAGAGCTGGGGCAGTTTGGGACAACAGGGAACGAACAGGGCCAAAATGTCACTTTCACAGTCCCAAAGTGCCATTTTCACAGTAAAAAGGCCTGGTTCACTTTTGCTTAGCTTAGTCTGTAACTTGAAAACTATGTACCGTATGGCCCTATAAACTGTGTTGGGATGAAAGCTAGCCACTTTGAGCAATGTGGGAAGTGCTGGGGCAGTTTGGGACAACAGGGCCAAAATGTCACTTTCACAGTCCCAAAGTGCCATTTTCACAGTAAAAAGGCCTGGTTCACTTTTGCTTAGCTTAGTCTGTAACTTGAAAACTATGTACCGTATGGCCCTATAAACTGTGTTGGGATGAAAGCTAGCCACTTTGAGCAATGTGGGAAGTGCTGGGGCAGTTTGGGACAACAGGGCCAAAATGTCACTTTCACAGTCCCAAAGTGCCATTTTCACAGTAAAAAAAAAACAGATTCATTTTGCTTAGCTTAGTCTGTAACTTGAAAACTATGTACCGTATGGCCCTATAAACTGTGTTGGGATGAAAGCTAGCCACTTTGAGCAATGTGGGAAGTGCTGGGGCAGTTTGGGACAACAGGGCCAAAATGTCACTTTCACAGTCCCAAAGTGCCATTTTCACAGTAAAAAGGCCTGGTTCACTTTTGCTTAGCTTAGTCTGTAACTTGAAAACTATGTACCGTATGGCCCTATAAACTGTGTTGGGATGAAAGCTAGCCACTTTGAGCAATGTGGGAAGTGCTGGGGCAGTTTGGGACAACAGGGCCAAAATGTCACTTTCACAGTCCCAAAGTGCCATTTTCACAGTAAAAAAAAACAGATTCATTTTGCTTAGCTTAGTCTGTAACTTGAAAACTATGTACCGTATGGCCCTATAAACTGTGTTGGGATGAAAGCTAGCCACTTTGAGCAATGTGGGAAGTGCTGGGGCAGTTTGGGACAACAGGGCCAAAATGTCACTTTCACAGTCCCAAAGTGCCGTTTTCACAGTAAAAAAAAAAAGATTCATTTTGCTTAGCTTTGTCTGTAACTTGAAAACTATGTACCGTATGGCCCTATAAACTGTGTTGGGATGAAAGCTAGCCACTTTGAGCAATGTGGGAAGTGCTGGGGCAGTTTGGGACAACAGGGCCAAAATGTCACTTTCACAGTCCCAAAGTGCCATTTTCACAGTAAAAAGGCCTGGTTCACTTTTGCTTAGCTTAGTCTGTAACTTGAAAACTATGTACCGTATGGCCCTATAAACTGTGTTGGGATGAAAGCTAGCCACTTTGAGCAATGTGGGAAGTGCTGGGGCAGTTTGGGACAACAGGGCCAAAATGTCACTTTCACAGTCCCAAAGTGCCATTTTCACAGTAAAAAGGCCTGGTTCACTTTTGCTTAGCTTAGTCTGTAACTTGAAAACTATGTACCGTATGGCCCTATAAACTGTGTTGGGATGAAAGCTAGCCACTTTGAGCATTGTGGCAAGAGCTGGGGCAGTTTGGGACAACAGGGAACGAACAGGGCCAAAATGTCACTTTCACAGTCCCAAAGTGCCATTTTCACAGTAAAAAGGCCTGGTTCACTTTTGCTTAGCTTAGTCTGTAACTTGAAAACTATGTACCGTATGGCCCTATAAACTGTGTTGGGATGAAAGCTAGCCACTTTGAGCAATGTGGGAAGTGCTGGGGCAGTTTGGGACAACAGGGCCAAAATGTCACTTTCACAGTCCCAAAGTGCCATTTTCACAGTAAAAAGGCCTGGTTCACTTTTGCTTAGCTTAGTCTGTAACTTGAAAACTATGTACCGTATGGCCCTATAAACTGTGTTGGGATGAAAGCTAGCCACTTTGAGCAATGTGGGAAGTGCTGGGGCAGTTTGGGACAACAGGGCCAAAATGTCACTTTCACAGTCCCAAAGTGCCATTTTCACAGTAAAAAGGCCTGGTTCACTTTGCTTAGCTTAGTCTGTAACTTGAAAACTATGTACCGTATGGCCCTATAAACTGTGTTGGGATGAAAGCTAGCCACTTTGAGCAATGTGGGAAGTGCTGGGGCAGTTTGGGACAACAGGGCCAAAATGTCACTTTCACAGTCCCAAAGTGCCATTTTCACAGTAAAAAGGCCTGGTTCACTTTTGCTTAGCTTAGTCTGTAACTTGAAAACTATGTACCGTATGGCCCTATAAACTGTGTTGGGATGAAAGCTAGCCACTTTGAGCAATGTGGGAAGTGCTGGGGCAGTTTGGGACAACAGGGCCAAAATGTCACTTTCACAGTCCCAAAGTGCCGTTTTCACAGTAAAAAAAAAAAGATTCATTTTGCTTAGCTTAGTCTGTAACTTGAAAACTATGTACCGTATGGCCCTATAAACTGTGTTGGGATGAAAGCTAGCCACTTTGAGCAATGTGGGAAGTGCTGGGGCAGTTTGGGACAACAGGGCCAAAATGTCACTTTCACAGTCCCAAAGTGCCATTTTCACAGTAAAAAGGCCTGGTTCACTTTTGCTTAGCTTAGTCTGTAACTTGAAAACTATGTACCGTATGGCCCTATAAGCTGTGTTGGGATGAAAGCTAGCCACTTTGAGCAATGTGGGAAGTGCTGGGGCAGTTTGGGACAACAGGGCCAAAATGTCACTTTCACAGTCCCAAAGTGCCATTTTCACAGTAAAAAGGCCTGGTTCACTTTTGCTTAGCTTAGTCTGTAACTTGAAAACTATGTACCGTATGGCCCTATAAACTGTGTTGGGATGAAAGCTAGCCACTTTGAGCAGTGTGGGAAGTGCTGGGGCAGTTTGGGACAACAGGGCCAAAATGTCACTTTCACAGTCCCAAAGTGCCATTTTCACAGTAAAAAGGCCTGGTTCACTTTTGCTTAGCTTAGTCTGTAACTTGAAAACTATGTACCGTATGGCCCTATAAACTGTGTTGGGATGAAAGCTAGCCACTTTGAGCATTGTGGCAAGAGCTGGGGCAGTTTGGGACAACAGGGAACGAACAGGGCCAAAATGTCACTTTCACAGTCCCAAAGTGCCATTTTCACAGTAAAAAGGCCTGGTTCACTTTTGCTTAGCTTAGTCTGTAACTTGAAAACTATGTACCGTATGGCCCTATAAACTGTGTTGGGATGAAAGCTAACCACTTTGAGCAATGTGGGAAGTGCTGGGGCAGTTTGGGACAACAGGGCCAAAATGTCACTTTCACAGTCCCAAAGTGCCATTTTCACAGTAAAAAGGCCTGGTTCACTTTTGCTTAGCTTAGTCTGTAACTTGAAAACTATGTACCGTATGGCCCTATAAACTGTGTTGGGATGAAAGCTAGCCACTTTGAGCAATGTGGGAAGTGCTGGGGCAGTTTGGGACAACAGGGCCAAAATGTCACTTTCACAGTCCCAAAGTGCCATTTTCACAGTAAAAAGGCCTGGTTCACTTTTGCTTAGCTTAGTCTGTAACTTGAAAACTATGTACCGTATGGCCCTATAAACTGTGTTGGGATGAAAGCTAGCCACTTTGAGCAGTGTGGGAAGTGCTGGGGCAGTTTGGGACAACAGGGCCAAAATGTCACTTTCACAGTCCCAAAGTGCCATTTTCACAGTAAAAAGGCCTGGTTCACTTTTGCTTAGCTTAGTCTGTAACTTGAAAACTATGTACCGTATGGCCCTATAAACTGTGTTGGGATGAAAGCTAGCCACTTTGAGCATTGTGGCAAGAGCTGGGGCAGTTTGGGACAACAGGGAACGAACAGGGCCAAAATGTCACTTTCACAGTCCCAAAGTGCCATTTTCACAGTAAAAAGGCCTGTTCACTTTTGCTTAGCTTAGTCTGTAACTTGAAAACTATGTACCGTATGGCCCTATAAACTGTGTTGGGATGAAAGCTAACCACTTTGAGCAATGTGGGAAGTGCTGGGGCAGTTTGGGACAACAGGGCCAAAATGTCACTTTCACAGTCCCAAAGTGCCATTTTCACAGTAAAAAGGCCTGGTTCACTTTTGCTTAGCTTAGTCTGTAACTTGAAAACTATGTACCGTATGGCCCTATAAACTGTGTTGGGATGAAAGCTAGCCACTTTGAGCAATGTGGGAAGTGCTGGGGCAGTTTGGGACAACAGGGCCAAAATGTCACTTTCACAGTCCCAAAGTGCCATTTTCACAGTAAAAAGGCCTGGTTCACTTTTGCTTAGCTTAGTCTGTAACTTGAAAACTATGTACCGTATGGCCCTATAAACTGTGTTGGGATGAAAGCTAGCCACTTTGAGCAATGTGGGAAGTGCTGGGGCAGTTTGGGACAACAGGGCCAAAATGTCACTTTCACAGTCCCAAAGTGCCATTTTCACAGTAAAAAAGAAAGGTTCACTTTTGCTTAGCTTAGTCTGTAACTTGAAAACTATGTACCGTATGGCCCTATAAACTGTGTTGGGATGAAAGCTAGCCACTTTGAGCAATGTGGGAAGTGCTGGGGCAGTTTGGGACAACAGGGCCAAAATGTCACTTTCACAGTCCCAAAGTGCCATTTTCACAGTAAAAAGGCCTGGTTCACTTTTGCTTAGCTTAGTCTGTAACTTGAAAACTATGTACCGTATGGCCCTATAAACTGTGTTGGGATGAAAGCTAGCCACTTTGAGCAATGTGGGAAGTGCTGGGGCGTTTGGGACAACAGGGCCAAAATGTCACTTTCACAGTCCCAAAGTGCCATTTTCACAGTAAAAAGGCCTGGTTCACTTTTGCTTAGCTTAGTCTGTAACTTGAAAACTATGTACCGTATGGCCCTATAAACTGTGTTGGGATGAAAGCTAGCCACTTTGAGCAGTGTGGGAAGTGCTGGGGCAGTTTGGGACAACAGGGCCAAAATGTCACTTTCACAGTCCCAAAGTGCCATTTTCACAGTAAAAAGGCCTGGTTCACTTTTGCTTAGCTTAGTCTGTAACTTGAAAACTATGTACCGTATGGCCCTATAAACTGTGTTGGGATGAAAGCTAGCCACTTTGAGCATTGTGGCAAGAGCTGGGGCAGTTTGGGACAACAGGGAACGAACAGGGCCAAAATGTCACTTTCACAGTCCCAAAGTGCCATTTTCACAGTAAAAAGGCCTGGTTCACTTTTGCTTAGCTTAGTCTGTAACTTGAAAACTATGTACCGTATGGCCCTATAAACTGTGTTGGGATGAAAGCTAGCCACTTTGAGCAATGTGGGAAGTGCTGGGGCAGTTTGGGACAACAGGGCCAAAATGTCACTTTCACAGTCCCAAAGTGCCATTTTCACAGTAAAAAGGCCTGGTTCACTTTTGCTTAGCTTAGTCTGTAACTTGAAAACTATGTACCGTATGGCCCTATAAACTGTGTTGGGATGAAAGCTAGCCACTTTGAGCAATGTGGGAAGTGCTGGGGCAGTTTGGGACAACAGGGCCAAAATGTCACTTTCACAGTCCCAAAGTGCCATTTTCACAGTAAAAAGGCCTGGTTCACTTTTGCTTAGCTTAGTCTGTAACTTGAAAACTATGTACCGTATGGCCCTATAAACTGTGTTGGGATGAAAGCTAGCCACTTTGAGCAATGTGGGAAGTGCTGGGGCAGTTTGGGACAACAGGGCCAAAATGTCACTTTCACAGTCCCAAAGTGCCATTTTCACAGTAAAAAGGCCTGGTTCACTTTTGCTTAGCTTAGTCTGTAACTTGAAAACTATGTACCGTATGGCCCTATAAACTGTGTTGGGATGAAAGCTAGCCACTTTGAGCATTGTGGCAAGAGCTGGGGCAGTTTGGGACAACAGGGAACGAACAGGGCCAAAATGTCACTTTCACAGTCCCAAAGTGCCATTTTCACAGTAAAAAGGCCTGGTTCACTTTTGCTTAGCTTAGTCTGTAACTTGAAAACTATGTACCGTATGGCCCTATAAACTGTGTTGGGATGAAAGCTAGCCACTTTGAGCAATGTGGGAAGTGCTGGGGCAGTTTGGGACAACAGGGCCAAAATGTCACTTTCACAGTCCCAAAGTGCCATTTTCACAGTAAAAAGGCCTGGTTCACTTTTGCTTAGCTTAGTCTGTAACTTGAAAACTATGTACCGTATGGCCCTATAAACTGTGTTGGGATGAAAGCTAGCCACTTTGAGCAATGTGGGAAGTGCTGGGGCAGTTTGGGACAACAGGGCCAAAATGTCACTTTCACAGTCCCAAAGTGCCATTTTCACAGTAAAAAGGCCTGGTTCACTTTTGCTTAGCTTAGTCTGTAACTTGAAAACTATGTACCGTATGGCCCTATAAACTGTGTTGGGATGAAAGCTAGCCACTTTGAGCAATGTGGGAAGTGCTGGGCAGTTTGGGACAACAGGGCCAAAATGTCACTTTCACAGTCCCAAAGTGCCGTTTTCACAGTAAAAAAAAAAAGATTCATTTTGCTTAGCTTAGTCTGTAACTTGAAAACTATGTACCGTATGGCCCTATAAACTGTGTTGGGATGAAAGCTAGCCACTTTGAGCAATGTGGGAAGTGCTGGGGCAGTTTGGGACAACAGGGCCAAAATTGTCACTTTCACAGTCCCAAAGTGCCATTTTCACAGTAAAAAGGCCTGGTTCACTTTTGCTTAGCTTAGTCTGTAACTTGAAAACTATGTACCGTATGGCCCTATAAACTGTGTTGGGATGAAAGCTAGCCACTTTGAGCAATGTGGGAAGTGCTGGGGCAGTTTGGGACAACAGGGCCAAAATGTCACTTTCACAGTCCCAAAGTGCCATTTTCACAGTAAAAAGGCCTGGTTCACTTTTGCTTAGCTTAGTCTGTAACTTGAAAACTATGTACCGTATGGCCCTATAAACTGTGTTGGGATGAAAGCTAGCCACTTTGAGCAGTGTGGGAAGTGCTGGGGCAGTTTGGGACAACAGGGCCAAAATGTCACTTTCACAGTCCCAAAGTGCCATTTTCACAGTAAAAAGGCCTGGTTCACTTTTGCTTAGCTTAGTCTGTAACTTGAAAACTATGTACCGTATGGCCCTATAAACTGTGTTGGGATGAAAGCTAGCCACTTTGAGCATTGTGGCAAGAGCTGGGGCAGTTTGGGACAACAGGGAACGAACAGGGCCAAAATGTCACTTTCACAGTCCCAAAGTGCCATTTTCACAGTAAAAAGGCCTGGTTCACTTTTGCTTAGCTTAGTCTGTAACTTGAAAACTATGTACCGTATGGCCCTATAAACTGTGTTGGGATGAAAGCTAGCCACTTTGAGCAATGTGGGAAGTGCTGGGGCAGTTTGGGACAACAGGGCCAAAATGTCACTTTCACAGTCCCAAAGTGCCATTTTCACAGTAAAAAGGCCTGGTTCACTTTTGCTTAGCTTAGTCTGTAACTTGAAAACTATGTACCGTATGGCCCTATAAACTGTGTTGGGATGAAAGCTAGCCACTTTGAGCAATGTGGGAAGTGCTGGGGCAGTTTGGGACAACAGGGCCAAAATGTCACTTTCACAGTCCCAAAGTGCCATTTTCACAGTAAAAAGGCCTGGTTCACTTTTGCTTAGCTTAGTCTGTAACTTGAAAACTATGTACCGTATGGCCCTATAAACTGTGTTGGGATGAAAGCTAGCCACTTTGAGCAATGTGGGAAGTGCTGGGGCAGTTTGGGACAACAGGGCCAAAATGTCACTTTCACAGTCCCAAAGTGCCGTTTTCACAGTAAAAAAAAAAAGATTAATTTTGCTTAGCTTAGTCTGTAACTTGAAAACTATGTACCGTATGGCCCTATAAACTGTGTTGGGATGAAAGCTAGCCACTTTGAGCAATGTGGGAAGTGCTGGGGCAGTTTGGGACAACAGGGCCAAAATGTCACTTTCACAGTCCCAAAGTGCCATTTTCACAGTAAAAAGGCCTGGTTCACTTTTGCTTAGCTTAGTCTGTAACTTGAAAACTATGTACCGTATGGCCCTATAAACTGTGTTGGGATGAAAGCTAGCCACTTTGAGCAATGTGGGAAGTGCTGGGGCAGTTTGGGACAACAGGGCCAAAATGTCACTTTCACAGTCCCAAAGTGCCGTTTTCACAGTAAAAAAAAAAAGATTCATTTTGCTTAGCTTAGTCTGTAACTTGAAAACTATGTACCGTATGGCCCTATAAACTGTGTTGGGATGAAAGCTAGCCACTTTGAGCAATGTGGGAAGTGCTGGGGCAGTTTGGGACAACAGGGCCAAAATGTCACTTTCACAGTCCCAAAGTGCCATTTTCACAGTAAAAAGGCCTGGTTCACTTTTGCTTAGCTTAGTCTGTAACTTGAAAACTATGTACCGTATGGCCCTATAAACTGTGTTGGGATGAAAGCTAGCCACTTTGAGCAATGTGGGAAGTGCTGGGGCAGTTTGGGACAACAGGGCCAAAATGTCACTTTCACAGTCCCAAAGTGCCATTTTCACAGTAAAAAGGCCTGGTTCACTTTTGCTTAGCTTAGTCTGTAACTTGAAAACTATGTACCGTATGGCCCTATAAACTGTGTTGGGATGAAAGCTAGCCACTTTGAGCAATGTGGGAAGTGCTGGGGCAGTTTGGGACAACAGGGCCAAAATGTCACTTTCACAGTCCCAAAGTGCCATTTTCACAGTAAAAAAAAAACAGATTCATTTTGCTTAGCTTAGTCTGTAACTTGAAAACTATGTACCGTATGGCCCTATAAACTGTGTTGGGATGAAAGCTAGCCACTTTGAGCAATGTGGGAAGTGCTGGGGCAGTTTGGGACAACAGGGCCAAAATGTCACTTTCACAGTCCCAAAGTGCCATTTTCACAGTAAAAAGGCCTGGTTCACTTTTGCTTAGCTTAGTCTGTAACTTGAAAACTATGTACCGTATGGCCCTATAAACTGTGTTGGGATGAAAGCTAGCCACTTTGAGCAATGTGGGAAGTGCTGGGGCAGTTTGGGACAACAGGGCCAAAATGTTACTTTCACAGTCCCAAAGTGCCGTTTTCACAGTAAAAAAAAAAAGATTCATTTTGCTTAGCTTTGTCTGTAACTTGAAAACTATGTACCGTATGGCCCTATAAACTGTGTTGGGATGAAAGCTAGCCACTTTGAGCAATGTGGGAAGTGCTGGGGCAGTTTGGGACAACAGGGCCAAAATGTCACTTTCACAGTCCCAAAGTGCCATTTTCACAGTAAAAAAAAACAGATTCATTTTGCTTAGCTTAGTCTGTAACTTGAAAACTATGTACCGTATGGCCCTATAAACTGTGTTGGGATGAAAGCTAGCCACTTTGAGCAATGTGGGAAGTGCTGGGGCAGTTTGGGACAACAGGGCCAAAATGTCACTTTCACAGTCCCAAAGTGCCGTTTTCACAGTAAAAAAAAAAAGATTCATTTTGCTTAGCTTTGTCTGTAACTTGAAAACTATGTACCGTATGGCCCTATAAACTGTGTTGGGATGAAAGCTAGCCACTTTGAGCAATGTGGGAAGTGCTGGGGCAGTTTGGGACAACAGGGCCAAAATGTCACTTTCACAGTCCCAAAGTGCCATTTTCACAGTAAAAAGGCCTGGTTCACTTTTGCTTAGCTTAGTCTGTAACTTGAAAACTATGTACCGTATGGCCCTATAAACTGTGTTGGGATGAAAGCTAGCCACTTTGAGCAATGTGGGAAGTGCTGGGGCAGTTTGGGACAACAGGGCCAAAATGTCACTTTCACAGTCCCAAAGTGCCATTTTCACAGTAAAAAGGCCTGGTTCACTTTTGCTTAGCTTAGTCTGTAACTTGAAAACTATGTACCGTATGGCCCTATAAACTGTGTTGGGATGAAAGCTAGCCACTTTGAGCATTGTGGCAAGAGCTGGGGCAGTTTGGGACAACAGGGAACGAACAGGGCCAAAATGTCACTTTCACAGTCCCAAAGTGCCATTTTCACAGTAAAAAGGCCTGGTTCACTTTTGCTTAGCTTAGTCTGTAACTTGAAAACTATGTACCGTATGGCCCTATAAACTGTGTTGGGATGAAAGCTAGCCACTTTGAGCAATGTGGGAAGTGCTGGGGCAGTTTGGGACAACAGGGCCAAAATGTCACTTTCACAGTCCCAAAGTGCCATTTTCACAGTAAAAAGGCCTGGTTCACTTTTGCTTAGCTTAGTCTGTAACTTGAAAACTATGTACCGTATGGCCCTATAAACTGTGTTGGGATGAAAGCTAGCCACTTTGAGCAATGTGGGAAGTGCTGGGGCAGTTTGGGACAACAGGGCCAAAATGTCACTTTCACAGTCCCAAAGTGCCATTTTCACAGTAAAAAGGCCTGGTTCACTTTTGCTTAGCTTAGTCTGTAACTTGAAAACTATGTACCGTATGGCCCTATAAACTGTGTTGGGATGAAAGCTAGCCACTTTGAGCAATGTGGGAAGTGCTGGGGCAGTTTGGGACAACAGGGCCAAAATGTCACTTTCACAGTCCCAAAGTGCCATTTTCACAGTAAAAAGGCCTGGTTCACTTTTGCTTAGCTTAGTCTGTAACTTGAAAACTATGTACCGTATGGCCCTATAAACTGTGTTGGGATGAAAGCTAGCCACTTTGAGCAATGTGGGAAGTGCTGGGGCAGTTTGGGACAACAGGGCCAAAATGTCACTTTCACAGTCCCAAAGTGCCATTTTCACAGTAAAAAGGCCTGGTTCACTTTTGCTTAGCTTAGTCTGTAACTTGAAAACTATGTACCGTATGGCCCTATAAACTGTGTTGGGATGAAAGCTAGCCACTTTGAGCAATGTGGGAAGTGCTGGGGCAGTTTGGGACAACAGGGCCAAAATGTCACTTTCACAGTCCCAAAGTGCCATTTTCACAGTAAAAAGGCCTGGTTCACTTTTGCTTAGCTTAGTCTGTAACTTGAAAACTATGTACCGTATGGCCCTATAAACTGTGTTGGGATGAAAGCTAGCCACTTTGAGCAATGTGGGAAGTGCTGGGGCAGTTTGGGACAACAGGGCCAAAATGTCACTTTCACAGTCCCAAAGTGCCATTTTCACAGTAAAAAGGCCTGGTTCACTTTTGCTTAGCTTAGTCTGTAACTTGAAAACTATGTACCGTATGGCCCTATAAACTGTGTTGGGATGAAAGCTAGCCACTTTGAGCAATGTGGGAAGTGCTGGGGCAGTTTGGGACAACAGGGCCAAAATGTCACTTTCACAGTCCCAAAGTGCCATTTTCACAGTAAAAAGGCCTGGTTCACTTTTGCTTAGCTTAGTCTGTAACTTGAAAACTATGTACCGTATGGCCCTATAAACTGTGTTGGGATGAAAGCTAGCCACTTTGAGCAATGTGGGAAGTGCTGGGGCAGTTTGGGACAACAGGGCCAAAATGTCACTTTCACAGTCCCAAAGTGCCATTTTCACAGTAAAAAGGCCTGGTTCACTTTTGCTTAGCTTAGTCTGTAACTTGAAAACTATGTACCGTATGGCCCTATAAACTGTGTTGGGATGAAAGCTAGCCACTTTGAGCAATGTGGGAAGTGCTGGGGCAGTTTGGGACAACAGGGCCAAAATGTCACTTTCACAGTCCCAAAGTGCCGTTTTCACAGTAAAAAAAAAGATTCATTTTGCTTAGCTTAGTCTGTAACTTGAAAACTATGTACCGTATGGCCCTATAAACTGTGTTGGGATGAAAGCTAGCCACTTTGAGCAATGTGGGAAGTGCTGGGGCAGTTTGGGACAACAGGGCCAAAATGTCACTTTCACAGTCCCAAAGTGCCATTTTCACAGTAAAAAGGCCTGGTTCACTTTTGCTTAGCTTAGTCTGTAACTTGAAAACTATGTACCGTATGGCCCTATAAGCTGTGTTGGGATGAAAGCTAGCCACTTTGAGCAATGTGGGAAGTGCTGGGGCAGTTTGGGACAACAGGGCCAAAATGTCACTTTCACAGTCCCAAAGTGCCATTTTCACAGTAAAAAGGCCTGGTTCACTTTTGCTTAGCTTAGTCTGTAACTTGAAAACTATGTACCGTATGGCCCTATAAACTGTGTTGGGATGAAAGCTAGCCACTTTGAGCAGTGTGGGAAGTGCTGGGGCAGTTTGGGACAACAGGGCCAAAATGTCACTTTCACAGTCCCAAAGTGCCATTTTCACAGTAAAAAGGCCTGGTTCACTTTTGCTTAGCTTAGTCTGTAACTTGAAAACTATGTACCGTATGGCCCTATAAACTGTGTTGGGATGAAAGCTAGCCACTTTGAGCATTGTGGCAAGAGCTGGGGCAGTTTGGGACAACAGGGAACGAACAGGGCCAAAATGTCACTTTCACAGTCCCAAAGTGCCATTTTCACAGTAAAAAGGCCTGGTTCACTTTTGCTTAGCTTAGTCTGTAACTTGAAAACTATGTACCGTATGGCCCTATAAACTGTGTTGGGATGAAAGCTAGCCACTTTGAGCAATGTGGGAAGTGCTGGGGCAGTTTGGGACAACAGGGCCAAAATGTCACTTTCACAGTCCCAAAGTGCCGTTTTCACAGTAAAAAAAAAAAGATTCATTTTGCTTAGCTTAGTCTGTAACTTGAAAACTATGTACCGTATGGCCCTATAAACTGTGTTGGGATGAAAGCTAGCCACTTTGAGCAATGTGGGAAGTGCTGGGGCAGTTTGGGACAACAGGGCCAAAATGTCACTTTCACAGTCCCAAAGTGCCATTTTCACAGTAAAAAGGCCTGGTTCACTTTTGCTTAGCTTAGTCTGTAACTTGAAAACTATGTACCGTATGGCCCTATAAACTGTGTTGGGATGAAAGCTAGCCACTTTGAGCAATGTGGGAAGTGCTGGGGCAGTTTGGGACAACAGGGCCAAAATGTCACTTTCACAGTCCCAAAGTGCCATTTTCACAGTAAAAAGGCCTGGTTCACTTTTGCTTAGCTTAGTCTGTAACTTGAAAACTATGTACCGTATGGCCCTATAAACTGTGTTGGGATGAAAGCTAGCCACTTTGAGCAGTGTGGGAAGTGCTGGGGCAGTTTGGGACAACAGGGCCAAAATGTCACTTTCACAGTCCCAAAGTGCCATTTTCACAGTAAAAAGGCCTGGTTCACTTTTGCTTAGCTTAGTCTGTAACTTGAAAACTATGTACCGTATGGCCCTATAAACTGTGTTGGGATGAAAGCTAGCCACTTTGAGCATTGTGGCAAGAGCTGGGGCAGTTTGGGACAACAGGGAACGAACAGGGCCAAAATGTCACTTTCACAGTCCCAAAGTGCCATTTTCACAGTAAAAAGGCCTGGTTCACTTTTGCTTAGCTTAGTCTGTAACTTGAAAACTATGTACCGTATGGCCCTATAAACTGTGTTGGGATGAAAGCTAGCCACTTTGAGCAATGTGGGAAGTGCTGGGGCAGTTTGGGACAACAGGGCCAAAATGTCACTTTCACAGTCCCAAAGTGCCATTTTCACAGTAAAAAGGCCTGGTTCACTTTTGCTTAGCTTAGTCTGTAACTTGAAAACTATGTACCGTATGGCCCTATAAACTGTGTTGGGATGAAAGCTAGCCACTTTGAGCAATGTGGGAAGTGCTGGGGCAGTTTGGGACAACAGGGCCAAAATGTCACTTTCACAGTCCCAAAGTGCCATTTTCACAGTAAAAAGGCCTGGTTCACTTTTGCTTAGCTTAGTCTGTAACTTGAAAACTATGTACCGTATGGCCCTATAAACTGTGTTGGGATGAAAGCTAGCCACTTTGAGCAATGTGGGAAGTGCTGGGGCAGTTTGGGACAACAGGGCCAAAATGTCACTTTCACAGTCCCAAAGTGCCATTTTCACAGTAAAAAGGCCTGGTTCACTTTTGCTTAGCTTAGTCTGTAACTTGAGAACTATGTACCGTATGGCCCTATAAACTGTGTTGGGATGAAAGCTAGCCACTTTGAGCAATGTGGGAAGTGCTGGGGCAGTTTGGGACAACAGGGCCAAAATGTCACTTTCACAGTCCCAAAGTGCCATTTTCACAGTAAAAAGGCCTGGTTCACTTTTGCTTAGCTTAGTCTGTAACTTGAAAACTATGTACCGTATGGCCCTATAAACTGTGTTGGGATGAAAGCTAGCCACTTTGAGCATTGTGGCAAGAGCTGGGGCAGTTTGGGACAACAGGGAACGAACAGGGCCAAAATGTCACTTTCACAGTCCCAAAGTGCCATTTTCACAGTAAAAAGGCCTGGTTCACTTTTGCTTAGCTTAGTCTGTAACTTGAAAACTATGTACCGTATGGCCCTATAAACTGTGTTGGGATGAAAGCTAGCCACTTTGAGCAATGGGGCAGTTTGGGACAACAGGGCCAAAATGTCACTTTCACAGTCCCAAAGTGCCATTTTCACAGTAAAAAGGCCTGGTTCACTTTTGCTTAGCTTAGTCTGTAACTTGAAAACTATGTACCGTATGGCCCTATAAACTGTGTTGGGATGAAAGCTAGCCACTTTGAGCAATGTGGGAAGTGCTGGGGCAGTTTGGGACAACAGGGCCAAAATGTCACTTTCACAGTCCCAAAGTGCCATTTTCACAGTAAAAAGGCCTGGTTCACTTTTGCTTAGCTTAGTCTGTAACTTGAAAACTATGTACCGTATGGCCCTATAAACTGTGTTGGGATGAAAGCTAGCCACTTTGAGCAATGTGGGAAGTGCTGGGGCAGTTTGGGACAACAGGGCCAAATGTCACTTTCACAGTCCCAAAGTGCCATTTTCACAGTAAAAAGGCCTGGTTCACTTTTGCTTAGCTTAGTCTGTAACTTGAAAACTATGTACCGTATGGCCCTATAAACTGTGTTGGGATGAAAGCTAGCCACTTTGAGCAATGTGGGAAGTGCTGGGGCAGTTTGGGACAACAGGGCCAAAATGTCACTTTCACAGTCCCAAAGTGCCGTTTTCACAGTAAAAAAAAAAAGATTCATTTTGCTTAGCTTAGTCTGTAACTTGAAAACTATGTACCGTATGGCCCTATAAACTGTGTTGGGATGAAAGCTAGCCACTTTGAGCAATGTGGGAAGTGCTGGGGCAGTTTGGGACAACAGGGCCAAAATGTCACTTTCACAGTCCCAAAGTGCCATTTTCACAGTAAAAAGGCCTGGTCACTTTTGCTTAGCTTAGTCTGTAACTTGAAAACTATGTACCGTATGGCCCTATAAACTGTGTTGGGATGAAAGCTAGCCACTTTGAGCAATGTGGGAAGTGGCTGGGGCAGTTTGGGACAACAGGGCCAAAATGTCACTTTCACAGTCCCAAAGTGCCATTTTCACAGTAAAAAGGCCTTGTTCACTTTTGCTTAGCTTAGTCTGTAACTTGAAAACTATGTACCCGTATGGCCCTATAAACTGTGTTGGGATGAAAGCTAGCCACTTTGAGCAATGTGGGAAGTGCTGGGGCAGTTGGGACACAGGGCCAAAATGTCACTTTCACAGTCCCAAAGTGCCATTTTCACAGTAAAAAGGCCTGGTTCACTTTTGCTTAGCTTAGTCTGTAACTTGAAAACTATGTACCGTATGGCCCTATAAACTGTGTTGGGATGAAAGCTAGCCACTTTGAGCAGTGTGGGAAGTGCTGGGGCAGTTTGGGACAACAGGGCCAAAATGTCACTTTCACAGTCCCAAAGTGCCATTTTCACAGTAAAAAGGCCTGGTTCACTTTTGCTTAGCTTAGTCTGTAACTTGAAAACTATGTACCGTATGGCCCTATAAACTGTGTTGGGATGAAAGCTAGCCACTTTGAGCATTGTGGCAAGAGCTGGGGCAGTTTGGGACAACAGGGAACGAACAGGGCCAAATGTCACTTTCACAGTCCCAAGTGCCATTTTCACAGTAAAAAGGCCTGGTTCACTTTTGCTTAGCTTAGTCTGTAACTTGAAAACTATGTACCGTATGGCCCTATAAACTGTGTTGGGATGAAAGCTAGCCACTTTGAGCAATGTGGGAAGTGCTGGGGCAGTTTGGGACAACAGGGCCAAAATGTCACTTTCACAGTCCCAAAGTGCCATTTTCACAGTAAAAAGGCCTGGTTCACTTTTGCTTAGCTTAGTCTGTAACTTGAAAACTATGTACCGTATGGCCCTATAAACTGTGTTGGGATGAAAGCTAGCCACTTTGAGCAATGTGGGAAGTGCTGGGGGCAGTTTGGGACAACAGGGCCAAAATGTCACTTTCACAGTCCCAAAGTGCATTTTCACAGTAAAAAGGCCTGGTTCACTTTTGCTTAGCTTAGTCTGTAACTTGAAAACTATGTACCGTATGGCCCTATAAACTGTGTTGGGATGAAAGCTAGCCACTTTGAGCAATGTGGGAAGTGCTGGGGCAGTTTGGGACAACAGGGCCAAAATGTCACTTTCACAGTCCCAAAGTGCCGTTTTCACAGTAAAAAAAAAAAGATTAATTTTGCTTAGCTTAGTCTGTAACTTGAAAACTATGTACCGTATGGCCCTATAAACTGTGTTGGGATGAAAGCTAGCCACTTTGAGCAATGTGGGAAGTGCTGGGGCAGTTTGGGACAACAGGGCCAAAATGTCACTTTCACAGTCCCAAAGTGCCATTTTCACAGTAAAAGGCCTGGTTCACTTTTGCTTAGCTTAGTCTGTAACTTGAAAACTATGTACCGTATGGCCCTATAACTGTGTTGGGATGAAAGCTAGCCACTTTGAGCAATGTGGGAAGTGCTGGGGCAGTTTGGGACAACAGGGCCAAATTGTCACTTTCACAGTCCCAAAGTGCCGTTTTCACAGTAAAAAAAAAAAGATTAATTTTGCTTAGCTTAGTCTGTAACTTGAAAACTATGTACCGTATGGCCCTATAAACTGTGTTGGGATGAAAGCTAGCCACTTTGAGCAATGTGGGAAGTGCTGGGGCAGTTTGGGACAACAGGGCCAAAATGTCACTTTCACAGTCCCAAAGTGCCATTTTCACAGTAAAAAGGCCTGGTTCACTTTTGCTTAGCTTAGTCTGTAACTTGAAAACTATGTACCGTATGGCCCTATAAACTGTGTTGGGATGAAAGCTAGCCACTTTGAGCAATGTGGGAAGTGCTGGGGCAGTTTGGGACAACAGGGCCAAAATGTCACTTTCACAGTCCCAAAGTGCCATTTTCACAGTAAAAAGGCCTGGTTCACTTTTGCTTAGCTTAGTCTGTAACTTGAAAACTATGTACCGTATGGCCCTATAAACTGTGTTGGGATGAAAGCTAGCCACTTTGAGCAATGTGGGAAGTGCTGGGCAGTTTGGGACAACAGGGCAAAATGTCACTTTCACAGTCCCAAAGTGCCATTTTCACAGTAAAAAAAAAACAGATTCATTTTGCTTAGCTTAGTCTGTAACTTGAAAACTATGTACCGTATGGCCCTATAAACTGTGTTGGGATGAAAGCTAGCCACTTTGAGCAATGTGGGAAGTGCTGGGGCAGTTTGGGACAACAGGGCCAAAATGTCACTTTCACAGTCCCAAAGTGCCATTTTCACAGTAAAAAGGCCTGGTTCACTTTTGCTTAGCTTAGTCTGTAACTTGAAAACTATGTACCGTATGGCCCTATAAACTGTGTTGGGATGAAAGGAAAGCTAGCCACTTTGAGCAATGTGGGAAGTGCTGGGGCAGTTTGGGACAACAGGGCCAAAATGTCACTTTCACAGTCCCAAAGTGCCGTTTTCACAGTAAAAAAAAAAAGATTCATTTTGCTTAGCTTTGTCTGTAACTTGAAAACTATGTACCGTATGGCCCTATAAACTGTGTTGGGATGAAAGCTAGCCACTTTGAGCAATGTGGGAAGTGCTGGGGCAGTTTGGGACAACAGGGCCAAAATGTCACTTTCACAGTCCCAAAGTGCCATTTTCACAGTAAAAAAACAGATTCATTTTGCTTAGCTTAGTCTGTAACTTGAAAACTATGTACCGTATGGCCCTATAAACTGTGTTGGGATGAAAGCTAGCCACTTTGAGCAATGTGGGAAGTGCTGGGGCAGTTTGGGACAACAGGGCCAAAATGTCACTTTCACAGTCCCAAAGTGCCGTTTTCACAGTAAAAAAAAAAGATTCATTTTGCTTAGCTTTGTCTGTAACTTGAAAACTATGTACCGTATGGCCCTATAAACTGTGTTGGGATGAAAGCTAGCCACTTTGAGCAATGTGGGAAGTGCTGGGGCAGTTTGGGACAACAGGGCCAAAATGTCACTTTCACAGTCCCAAAGTGCCATTTTCACAGTAAAAAGGCCTGGTTCACTTTTGCTTAGCTTAGTCTGTAACTTGAAAACTATGTACCGTATGGCCCTATAAACTGTGTTGGGATGAAAGCTAGCCACTTTGAGCAATGTGGGAAGTGCTGGGCAGTTTGGGACAACAGGGCCAAAATGTCACTTTCACAGTCCCAAAGTGCCATTTTCACAGTAAAAAGGCCTGGTTCACTTTTGCTTAGCTTAGTCTGTAACTTGAAAACTATGTACCGTATGGCCCTATAAACTGTGTTGGGATGAAAGCTAGCCACTTTGAGCATTGTGGCAAGAGCTGGGGCAGTTTGGGACAACAGGATCGAACAGGGCCAAAATGTCACTTTCACAGTCCCAAAGTGCCATTTTCACAGTAAAAAGGCCTGGTTCACTTTTGCTTAGCTTAGTCTGTAACTTGAAAACTATGTACCGTATGGCCCTATAAACTGTGTTGGGATGAAAGCTAGCCACTTTGAGCAATGTGGGAAGTGCTGGGGCAGTTTGGGACAACAGGGCCAAAATGTCACTTTCACAGTCCCAAAGTGCCATTTTCACAGTAAAAAGGCCTGGTTCACTTTTGCTTAGCTTAGTCTGTAACTTGAAAACTATGTACCGTATGGCCCTATAAACTGTGTTGGGATGAAAGCTAGCCACTTTGAGCAATGTGGGAAGTGCTGGGGCAGTTTGGGACAACAGGGCCAAAATGTCACTTTCACAGTCCCAAAGTGCCATTTTCACAGTAAAAAGGCCTGGTTCACTTTTGCTTAGCTTAGTCTGTAACTTGAAAACTATGTACCGTATGGCCCTATAAACTGTGTTGGGATGAAAGCTAGCCACTTTGAGCAATGTGGGAAGTGCTGGGGCAGTTTGGGACAACAGGGCCAAAATGTCACTTTCACAGTCCCAAAGTGCCATTTTCACAGTAAAAAGGCCTGGTTCACTTTTGCTTAGCTTAGTCTGTAACTTGAAAACTATGTACCGTATGGCCCTATAAACTGTGTTGGGATGAAAGCTAGCCACTTTGAGCAATGTGGGAAGTGCTGGGGCAGTTTGGGACAACAGGGCCAAAATGTCACTTTCACAGTCCCAAAGTGCCATTTTCACAGTAAAAAGGCCTGGTTCACTTTTGCTTAGCTTAGTCTGTAACTTGAAAACTATGTACCGTATGGCCCTATAAACTGTGTTGGGATGAAAGCTAGCCACTTTGAGCAATGTGGGAAGTGCTGGGGCAGTTTGGGACAACAGGGCCAAAATGTCACTTTCACAGTCCCAAAGTGCCATTTTCACAGTAAAAAGGCCTGGTTCACTTTTGCTTAGCTTAGTCTGTAACTTGAAAACTATGTACCGTATGGCCCTATAAACTGTGTTGGGATGAAAGCTAGCCACTTTGAGCAATGTGGGAAGTGCTGGGGCAGTTTGGGACAACAGGGCCAAAATGTCACTTTCACAGTCCCAAAGTGCCATTTTCACAGTAAAAAAGCATGGTTCACTTTTGCTTAGCTTAGTCTGTAACTTGAAAACTATGTACCGTATGGCCCTATAAACTGTGTTGGGATGAAAGCTAGCCACTTTGAGCAATGTGGGAAGTGCTGGGGCAGTTTGGGACAACAGGGCCAAAATGTCACTTTCACAGTCCCAAAGTGCCATTTTCACAGTAAAAAGGCCTGGTTCACTTTTGCTTAGCTTAGTCTGTAACTTGAAAACTATGTACCGTATGGCCCTATAAGCTGTGTTGGGATGAAAGCTAGCCACTTTGAGCAATGTGGGAAGTGCTGGGGCAGTTTGGGACAACAGGGCCAAAATGTCACTTTCACAGTCCCAAAGTGCCATTTTCACAGTAAAAAGGCCTGGTTCACTTTTGCTTAGCTTAGTCTGTAACTTGAAAACTATGTACCGTATGGCCCTATAAACTGTGTTGGGATGAAAGCTAGCCACTTTGAGCAGTGTGGGAAGTGCTGGGGCAGTTTGGGACAACAGGGCCAAAATGTCACTTTCACAGTCCCAAAGTGCCATTTTCACAGTAAAAAGGCCTGGTTCACTTTTGCTTAGCTTAGTCTGTAACTTGAAAACTATGTACCGTATGGCCCTATAAACTGTGTTGGGATGAAAGCTAGCCACTTTGAGCATTGTGGCAAGAGCTGGGGCAGTTTGGGACAACAGGAACGACAGGGCCAAAATGTCACTTTCACAGTCCCAAAGTGCCATTTTCACAGTAAAAAGGCCTGGTTCACTTTTGCTTAGCTTAGTCTGTAACTTGAAAACTATGTACCGTATGGCCCTATAAACTGTGTTGGGATGAAAGCTAGCCACTTTGAGCAATGTGGGAAGTGCTGGGGCAGTTTGGGACAACAGGGCCAAAATGTCACTTTCACAGTCCCAAAGTGCCGTTTTCACAGTAAAAAAAAAAAGATTCATTTTGCTTAGCTTAGTCTGTAACTTGAAAACTATGTACCGTATGGCCCTATAAACTGTGTTGGGATGAAAGCTAGCCACTTTGAGCAATGTGGAAGTGCTGGGGCAGTTTGGGACAACAGGGCCAAAATGTCACTTTCACAGTCCCAAAGTGCCATTTTCACAGTAAAAAGGCCTGGTTCACTTTTGCTTAGCTTAGTCTGTAACTTGAAAACTATGTACCGTATGGCCCTATAAACTGTGTTGGGATGAAAGCTAGCCACTTTGAGCAATGTGGGAAGTGCTGGGGCAGTTTGGGACAACAGGGCCAAAATGTCACTTTCACAGTCCCAAAGTGCCATTTTCACAGTAAAAAGGCCTGGTTCACTTTTGCTTAGCTTAGTCTGTAACTTGAAAACTATGTACCGTATGGCCCTATAAACTGTGTTGGGATGAAAGCTAGCCACTTTGAGCAGTGTGGGAAGTGCTGGGGCAGTTTGGGACAACAGGGCCAAAATGTCACTTTCACAGTCCCAAAGTGCCATTTTCACAGTAAAAAGGCCTGGTTCACTTTTGCTTAGCTTAGTCTGTAACTTGAAAACTATGTACCGTATGGCCCTATAAACTGTGTTGGGATGAAAGCTAGCCACTTTGAGCATTGTGGCAAGAGCTGGGGCAGTTTGGGACAACAGGGAACGAACAGGGCCAAAATGTCACTTTCACAGTCCCAAAGTGCCATTTTCACAGTAAAAGGCCTGGTTCACTTTTGCTTAGCTTAGTCTGTAACTTGAAAACTATGTACCGTATGGCCCTATAAACTGTGTTGGGATGAAAGCTAGCCACTTTGAGCAATGTGGGAAGTGCTGGGGCAGTTTGGGACAACAGGGCCAAAATGTCACTTTCACAGTCCCAAAGTGCCATTTTCACAGTAAAAAGGCCTGGTTCACTTTTGCTTAGCTTAGTCTGTAACTTGAAAACTATGTACCGTATGGCCCTATAAACTGTGTTGGGATGAAAGCTAGCCACTTTGAGCAATGTGGGAAGTGCTGGGGCAGTTTGGGACAACAGGGCCAAAATGTCACTTTCACAGTCCCAAAGTGCCATTTTCACAGTAAAAAGGCCTGGTTCACTTTTGCTTAGCTTAGTCTGTAACTTGAAAACTATGTACCGTATGGCCCTATAAACTGTGTTGGGATGAAAGCTAGCCACTTTGAGCAATGTGGGAAGTGCTGGGGCAGTTTGGGACAACAGGGCCAAAATGTCACTTTCACAGTCCCAAAGTGCCGTTTTCACAGTAAAAAAAAAAAGATTCATTTTGCTTAGCTTAGTCTGTAACTTGAAAACTATGTACCGTATGGCCCTATAAACTGTGTTGGGATGAAAGCTAGCCACTTTGAGCAATGTGGGAAGTGCTGGGGCAGTTTGGGACAACAGGGCCAAAATGTCACTTTCACAGTCCCAAAGTGCCATTTTCACAGTAAAAAGGCCTGGTTCACTTTTGCTTAGCTTAGTCTGTAACTTGAAAACTATGTACCGTATGGCCCTATAAACTGTGTTGGGATGAAAGCTAGCCACTTTGAGCAATGTGGGAAGTGCTGGGGCAGTTTGGGACAACAGGGCCAAAATGTCACTTTCACAGTCCCAAAGTGCCATTTTCACAGTAAAAAGGCCTTGTTCACTTTTGCTTAGCTTAGTCTGTAACTTGAAAACTATGTACCGTATGGCCCTATAAACTGTGTTGGGATGAAAGCTAGCCACTTTGAGCAGTGTGGGAAGTGCTGTGGCAGTTTGGGACAACAGGGCCAAAATGTCACTTTCACAGTCCCAAAGTGCCATTTTCACAGTAAAAAGGCCTGGTTCACTTTTGCTTAGCTTAGTCTGTAACTTGAAAACTATGTACCGTATGGCCCTATAAACTGTGTTGGGATGAAAGCTAGCCACTTTGAGCATTGTGGCAAGAGCTGGGGCAGTTTGGGACAACAGGAACGAACAGGGCCAAAATGTCACTTTCACAGTCCCAAAGTGCCATTTTCACAGTAAAAAGGCCTGGTTCACTTTTGCTTAGCTTAGTCTGTAACTTGAAAACTATGTACCGTATGGCCCTATAAACTGTGTTGGGATGAAAGCTAGCCACTTTGAGCATTGTGGCAAGAGCTGGGGCAGTTTGGGACAACAGGGAACGAACAGGGCCAAAATGTCACTTTCACAGTCCCAAAGTGCCATTTTCACAGTAAAAAGGCCTGGTTCACTTTTGCTTAGCTTAGTCTGTAACTTGAAAACTATGTACCGTATGGCCCTATAAACTGTGTTGGGATGAAAGCTAGCCACTTTGAGCAATGTGGGAAGTGCTGGGGCAGTTTGGGACAACAGGGCCAAAATGTCACTTTCACAGTCCCAAAGTGCCATTTTCACAGTAAAAAGGCCTGGTTCACTTTTGCTTAGCTTAGTCTGTAACTTGAAAACTATGTACCGTATGGCCCTATAAACTGTGTTGGGATGAAAGCTAGCCACTTTGAGCAATGTGGGAAGTGCTGGGGCAGTTTGGGACAACAGGGCCAAAATGTCACTTTCACAGTCCCAAAGTGCCATTTTCACAGTAAAAAGGCCTGGTTCACTTTTGCTTAGCTTAGTCTGTAACTTGAAAACTATGTACCGTATGGCCCTATAAACTGTGTTGGGATGAAAGCTAGCCACTTTGAGCAATGTGGGAAGTGCTGGGGCAGTTTGGGACAACAGGGCCAAAATGTCACTTTCACAGTCCCAAAGTGCCGTTTTCACAGTAAAAAAAAAAAGATTCATTTTGCTTAGCTTAGTCTGTAACTTGAAAACTATGTACCGTATGGCCCTATAAACTGTGTTGGGATGAAAGCTAGCCACTTTGAGCAATGTGGGAAGTGCTGGGGCAGTTTGGGACAACAGGGCCAAAATGTCACTTTCACAGTCCCAAAGTGCCATTTTCACAGTAAAAAGGCCTGGTTCACTTTTGCTTAGCTTAGTCTGTAACTTGAAAACTATGTACCGTATGGCCCTATAAACTGTGTTGGGATGAAAGCTAGCCACTTTGAGCAATGTGGGAAGTGCTGGGGCAGTTTGGGACAACAGGGCCAAAATGTCACTTTCACAGTCCCAAAGTGCCATTTTCACAGTAAAAAGGCCTGGTTCACTTTTGCTTAGCTTAGTCTGTAACTTGAAAACTATGTACCGTATGGCCCTATAAACTGTGTTGGGATGAAAGCTAGCCACTTTGAGCAATGTGGGAAGTGCTGGGGCAGTTTGGGACAACAGGGCCAAAATGTCACTTTCACAGTCCCAAAGTGCCGTTTTCACAGTAAAAAAAAAAGATTCATTTTGCTTAGCTTAGTCTGTAACTTGAAAACTATGTACCGTATGGCCCTATAAACTGTGTTGGGATGAAAGCTAGCCACTTTGAGCAATGTGGGAAGTGCTGGGGCAGTTTGGGACAACAGGGCCAAAATGTCACTTTCACAGTCCCAAAGTGCCATTTTCACAGTAAAAAGGCCTGGTTCACTTTTGCTTAGCTTAGTCTGTAACTTGAAAACTATGTACCGTATGGCCCTATAAACTGTGTTGGGATGAAAGCTAGCCACTTTGAGCATTGTGGCAAGAGCTGGGGCAGTTTGGGACAACAGGGAACGAACAGGGCCAAAATGTCACTTTCACAGTCCCAAAGTGCCATTTTCACAGTAAAAAGGCCTGGTTCACTTTTGCTTAGCTTAGTCTGTAACTTGAAAACTATGTACCGTATGGCCCTATAAACTGTGTTGGGATGAAAGCTAGCCACTTTGAGCAATGTGGGAAGTGCTGGGGCAGTTTGGGACAACAGGGCCAAAATGTCACTTTCACAGTCCCAAAGTGCCATTTTCACAGTAAAAAAAAACAGATTCATTTTGCTTAGCTTAGTCTGTAACTTGAAAACTATGTACCGTATGGCCCTATAAACTGTGTTGGGATGAAAGCTAGCCACTTTGAGCAATGTGGGAAGTGCTGGGGCAGTTTGGGACAACAGGGCCAAAATGTCACTTTCACAGTCCCAAAGTGCCATTTTCACAGTAAAAAGGCCTGGTTCACTTTTGCTTAGCTTAGTCTGTAACTTGAAAACTATGTACCGTATGGCCCTATAAACTGTGTTGGGATGAAAGCTAGCCACTTTGAGCATTGTGGCAAGAGCTGGGGCAGTTTGGGACAACAGGGAACGAACAGGGCCAAAATGTCACTTTCACAGTCCCAAAGTGCCATTTTCACAGTAAAAAGGCCTGGTTCACTTTTGCTTAGCTTAGTCTGTAACTTGAAAACTATGTACCGTATGGCCCTATAAACTGTGTTGGGATGAAAGCTAGCCACTTTGAGCAATGTGGGAAGTGCTGGGGCAGTTTGGGACAACAGGGCCAAAATGTCACTTTCACAGTCCCAAAGTGCCATTTTCACAGTAAAAAGGCCTGGTTCACTTTTGCTTAGCTTAGTCTGTAACTTGAAAACTATGTACCGTATGGCCCTATAAACTGTGTTGGGATGAAAGCTAGCCACTTTGAGCAATGTGGGAAGTGCTGGGGCAGTTTGGGACAACAGGGCCAAAATGTCACTTTCACAGTCCCAAAGTGCCATTTTCACAGTAAAAAGGCCTGGTTCACTTTTGCTTAGCTTAGTCTGTAACTTGAAAACTATGTACCGTATGGCCCTATAAACTGTGTTGGGATGAAAGCTAGCCACTTTGAGCAATGTGGGAAGTGCTGGGGCAGTTTGGGACAACAGGGCCAAAATGTCACTTTCACAGTCCCAAAGTGCCATTTTCACAGTAAAAAGGCCTGGTTCACTTTTGCTTAGCTTAGTCTGTAACTTGAAAACTATGTACCGTATGGCCCTATAAACTGTGTTGGGATGAAAGCTAGCCACTTTGAGCAATGTGGGAAGTGCTGGGGCAGTTTGGGACAACAGGGCCAAAATGTCACTTTCACAGTCCCAAAGTGCCGTTTTCACAGTAAAAAAAAAAAGATTCATTTTGCTTAGCTTAGTCTGTAACTTGAAAACTATGTACCGTATGGCCCTATAAACTGTGTTGGGATGAAAGCTAGCCACTTTGAGCAATGTGGGAAGTGCTGGGGCAGTTTGGGACAACAGGGCCAAAATGTCACTTTCACAGTCCCAAAGTGCCATTTTCACAGTAAAAAGGCCTGGTTCACTTTTGCTTAGCTTAGTCTGTAACTTGAAAACTATGTACCGTATGGCCCTATAAACTGTGTTGGGATGAAAGCTAGCCACTTTGAGCAATGTGGGAAGTGCTGGGGCAGTTTGGGACAACAGGGCCAAAATGTCACTTTCACAGTCCCAAAGTGCCATTTTCACAGTAAAAAGGCCTTGTTCACTTTTGCTTAGCTTAGTCTGTAACTTGAAAACTATGTACCGTATGGCCCTATAAACTGTGTTGGGATGAAAGCTAGCCACTTTGAGCAGTGTGGGAAGTGCTGTGGCAGTTTGGGACAACAGGGACAAAATGTCACTTTCACAGTCCCAAAGTGCCATTTTCACAGTAAAAAGGCCTGGTTCACTTTTGCTTAGCTTAGTCTGTAACTTGAAAACTATGTACCGTATGGCCCTATAAACTGTGTTGGGATGAAAGCTAGCCACTTTGAGCATTGTGGCAAGAGCTGGGGCAGTTTGGGACAACAGGGAACGAACAGGGCCAAAATGTCACTTTCACAGTCCCAAAGTGCCATTTTCACAGTAAAAAGGCCTGGTTCACTTTTGCTTAGCTTAGTCTGTAACTTGAAAACTATGTACCGTATGGCCCTATAAACTGTGTTGGGATGAAAGCTAGCCACTTTGAGCATTGTGGCAAGAGCTGGGGCAGTTTGGGACAACAGGGAACGAACAGGGCCACAATGTCACTTTCACAGTCCCAAAGTGCCATTTTCACAGTAAAAAGGCCTGGTTCACTTTTGCTTAGCTTAGTCTGTAACTTGAAAACTATGTACCGTATGGCCCTATAAACTGTGTTGGGATGAAAGCTAGCCACTTTGAGCAATGTGGGAAGTGCTGGGGCAGTTTGGGACAACAGGGCCAAAATGTCACTTTCACAGTCCCAAAGTGCCATTTTCACAGTAAAAAGGCCTGGTTCACTTTTGCTTAGCTTAGTCTGTAACTTGAAAACTATGTACCGTATGGCCCTATAAACTGTGTTGGGATGAAAGCTAGCCACTTTGAGCAATGTGGGAAGTGCTGGGGCAGTTTGGGACAACAGGGCCAAAATGTCACTTTCACAGTCCCAAAGTGCCATTTTCACAGTAAAAAGGCCTGGTTCACTTTTGCTTAGCTTAGTCTGTAACTTGAAAACTATGTACCGTATGGCCCTATAAACTGTGTTGGGATGAAAGCTAGCCACTTTGAGCAATGTGGGAAGTGCTGGGGCAGTTTGGGACAACAGGGCCAAAATGTCACTTTCACAGTCCCAAAGTGCCGTTTTCACAGTAAAAAAAAAAGATTCATTTTGCTTAGCTTAGTCTGTAACTTGAAAACTATGTACCGTATGGCCCTATAAACTGTGTTGGGATGAAAGCTAGCCACTTTGAGCAATGTGGGAAGTGCTGGGGCAGTTTGGGACAACAGGGCCAAAATGTCACTTTCACAGTCCCAAAGTGCCATTTTCACAGTAAAAAGGCCTGGTTCACTTTTGCTTAGCTTAGTCTGTAACTTGAAAACTATGTACCGTATGGCCCTATAAACTGTGTTGGGATGAAAGCTAGCCACTTTGAGCAATGTGGGAAGTGCTGGGGCAGTTTGGGACAACAGGGCCAAAATGTCACTTTCACAGTCCCAAAGTGCCATTTTCACAGTAAAAAGGCCTGGTTCACTTTTGCTTAGCTTAGTCTGTAACTTGAAAACTATGTACCGTATGGCCCTATAAACTGTGTTGGGATGAAAGCTAGCCACTTTGAGCAATGTGGGAAGTGCTGGGGCAGTTTGGGACAACAGGGCCAAAATGTCACTTTCACAGTCCCAAAGTGCCATTTTCACAGTAAAAAAAAAACAGATTCATTTTGCTTAGCTTAGTCTGTAACTTGAAAACTATGTACCGTATGGCCCTATAAACTGTGTTGGGATGAAAGCTAGCCACTTTGAGCAATGTGGGAAGTGCTGGGGCAGTTTGGGACAACAGGGCCAAAATGTCACTTTCACAGTCCCAAAGTGCCATTTTCACAGTAAAAAGGCCTGGTTCACTTTTGCTTAGCTTAGTCTGTAACTTGAAAACTATGTACCGTATGGCCCTATAAACTGTGTTGGGATGAAAGCTAGCCACTTTGAGCAATGTGGGAAGTGCTGGGGCAGTTTGGGACAACAGGGCCAAAATGTCACTTTCACAGTCCCAAAGTGCCATTTTTCACAGTAAAAAAAAACAGATTCATTTTGCTTAGCTTAGTCTGTAACTTGAAAACTATGTACCGTATGGCCCTATAAACTGTGTTGGGATGAAAGCTAGCCACTTTGAGCAATGTGGGAAGTGCTGGGGCAGTTTGGGACAACAGGGCCAAAATGTCACTTTCACAGTCCCAAAGTGCCATTTTCACAGTAAAAAGGCCTGGTTCACTTTTGCTTAGCTTAGTCTGTAACTTGAAAACTATGTACCGTATGGCCCTATAAACTGTGTTGGGATGAAAGCTAGCCACTTTGAGCATTGTGGCAAGAGCTGGGGCAGTTTGGGACAACAGGGAACGAACAGGGCCAAAATGTCACTTTCACAGTCCCAAAGTGCCATTTTCACAGTAAAAAGGCCTGGTTCACTTTTGCTTAGCTTAGTCTGTAACTTGAAAACTATGTACCGTATGGCCCTATAAACTGTGTTGGGATGAAAGCTAGCCACTTTGAGCAATGTGGGAAGTGCTGGGGCAGTTTGGGACAACAGGGCCAAAATGTCACTTTCACAGTCCCAAAGTGCCATTTTCACAGTAAAAAGGCCTGGTTCACTTTTGCTTAGCTTAGTCTGTAACTTGAAAACTATGTACCGTATGGCCCTATAAACTGTGTTGGGATGAAAGCTAGCCACTTTGAGCAATGTGGGAAGTGCTGGGGCAGTTTGGGACAACAGGGCCAAAATGTCACTTTCACAGTCCCAAAGTGCCATTTTCACAGTAAAAAGGCCTGGTTCACTTTTGCTTAGCTTAGTCTGTAACTTGAAAACTATGTACCGTATGGCCCTATAAACTGTGTTGGGATGAAAGCTAGCCACTTTGAGCAATGTGGGAAGTGCTGGGGCAGTTTGGGACAACAGGGCCAAAATGTCACTTTCACAGTCCCAAAGTGCCATTTTCACAGTAAAAAGGCCTGGTTCACTTTTGCTTAGCTTAGTCTGTAACTTGAAAACTATGTACCGTATGGCCCTATAAACTGTGTTGGGATGAAAGCTAGCCACTTTGAGCAATGTGGGAAGTGCTGGGGCAGTTTGGGACAACAGGGCCAAAATGTCACTTTCACAGTCCCAAAGTGCCGTTTTCACAGTAAAGAAAAAAAGATTCATTTTGCTTAGCTTAGTCTGTAACTTGAAAACTATGTACCGTATGGCCCTATAAACTGTGTTGGGATGAAAGCTAGCCACTTTGAGCAATGTGGGAAGTGCTGGGGCAGTTTGGGACAACAGGGCCAAAATGTCACTTTCACAGTCCCAAAGTGCCATTTTCACAGTAAAAAGGCCTGGTTCACTTTTGCTTAGCTTAGTCTGTAACTTGAAAACTATGTACCGTATGGCCCTATAAACTGTGTTGGGATGAAAGCTAGCCACTTTGAGCAATGTGGGAAGTGCTGGGGCAGTTTGGGACAACAGGGCCAAAATGTCACTTTCACAGTCCCAAAGTGCCATTTTCACAGTAAAAAGGCCTTGTTCACTTTTGCTTAGCTTAGTCTGTAACTTGAAAACTATGTACCGTATGGCCCTATAAACTGTGTTGGGATGAAAGCTAGCCACTTTGAGCAGTGTGGGAAGTGCTGTGGCAGTTTGGGACAACAGGGCCAAAATGTCACTTTCACAGTCCCAAAGTGCCATTTTCACAGTAAAAAGGCCTGGTTCACTTTTGCTTAGCTTAGTCTGTAACTTGAAAACTATGTACCGTATGGCCCTATAAACTGTGTTGGGATGAAAGCTAGCCACTTTGAGCATTGTGGCAAGAGCTGGGGCAGTTTGGGACAACAGGGAACGAACAGGGCCAAAATGTCACTTTCACAGTCCCAAAGTGCCATTTTCACAGTAAAAAGGCCTGGTTCACTTTTGCTTAGCTTAGTCTGTAACTTGAAAACTATGTACCGTATGGCCCTATAAACTGTGTTGGGATGAAAGCTAGCCACTTTGAGCATTGTGGCAAGAGCTGGGGCAGTTTGGGACAACAGGGAACGAACAGGGCCAAAATGTCACTTTCACAGTCCCAAAGTGCCATTTTCACAGTAAAAAGGCCTGGTTCACTTTTGCTTAGCTTAGTCTGTAACTTGAAAACTATGTACCGTATGGCCCTATAAACTGTGTTGGGATGAAAGCTAGCCACTTTGAGCAATGTGGGAAGTGCTGGGGCAGTTTGGGACAACAGGGCCAAAATGTCACTTTCACAGTCCCAAAGTGCCATTTTCACAGTAAAAAGGCCTGGTTCACTTTTGCTTAGCTTAGTCTGTAACTTGAAAACTATGTACCGTATGGCCCTATAAACTGTGTTGGGATGAAAGCTAGCCACTTTGAGCAATGTGGGAAGTGCTGGGGCAGTTTGGGACAACAGGGCCAAAATGTCACTTTCACAGTCCCAAAGTGCCATTTTCACAGTAAAAAGGCCTGGTTCACTTTTGCTTAGCTTAGTCTGTAACTTGAAAACTATGTACCGTATGGCCCTATAAACTGTGTTGGGATGAAAGCTAGCCACTTTGAGCAATGTGGGAAGTGCTGGGGCAGTTTGGGACAACAGGGCCAAAATGTCACTTTCACAGTCCCAAAGTGCCGTTTTCACAGTAAAAAAAAAAAGATTCATTTTGCTTAGCTTAGTCTGTAACTTGAAAACTATGTACCGTATGGCCCTATAAACTGTGTTGGGATGAAAGCTAGCCACTTTGAGCAATGTGGGAAGTGCTGGGGCAGTTTGGGACAACAGGGCCAAAATGTCACTTTCACAGTCCCAAAGTGCCATTTTCACAGTAAAAAGGCCTGGTTCACTTTTGCTTAGCTTAGTCTGTAACTTGAAAACTATGTACCGTATGGCCCTATAAACTGTGTTGGGATGAAAGCTAGCCACTTTGAGCAATGTGGGAAGTGCTGGGGCAGTTTGGGACAACAGGGCCAAAATGTCACTTTCACAGTCCCAAAGTGCCATTTTCACAGTAAAAAGGCCTGGTTCACTTTTGCTTAGCTTAGTCTGTAACTTGAAAACTATGTACCGTATGGCCCTATAAACTGTGTTGGGATGAAAGCTAGCCACTTTGAGCAATGTGGGAAGTGCTGGGGCAGTTTGGGACAACAGGGCCAAAATGTCACTTTCACAGTCCCAAAGTGCCATTTTCACAGTAAAAAAAAAACAGATTCATTTTGCTTAGCTTAGTCTGTAACTTGAAAACTATGTACCGTATGGCCCTATAAACTGTGTTGGGATGAAAGCTAGCCACTTTGAGCAATGTGGGAAGTGCTGGGGCAGTTTGGGACAACAGGGCCAAAATGTCACTTTCACAGTCCCAAAGTGCCATTTCAGTAAAAAAAAAAAGATTCATTTTGCTTAGCTTTGTCTGTAACTTGAAAACTATGTACCGTATGGCCCTATAAACTGTGTTGGGATGAAAGCTAGCCACTTTGAGCAATGTGGGAAGTGCTGGGGCAGTTTGGGACAACAGGGCCAAAATGTCACTTTCACAGTCCCAAAGTGCCATTTTCACAGTAAAAAGGCCTGTTCACTTTTGCTTAGCTTAGTCTGTAACTTGAAAACTATGTACCGTATGGCCCTATAAACTGTGTTGGGATGAAAGCTAGCCACTTTGAGCAATGTGGGAAGTGCTGGGGCAGTTTGGGACAACAGGGCCAAAATGTCACTTTCACAGTCCCAAAGTGCCATTTTCACAGTAAAAAGGCCTGGTTCACTTTTGCTTAGCTTAGTCTGTAACTTGAAAACTATGTACCGTATGGCCCTATAAACTGTGTTGGGATGAAAGCTAGCCACTTTGAGCATTGTGGCAAGAGCTGGGGCAGTTTGGGACAACAGGGAACGAACAGGGCCAAAATGTCACTTTCACAGTCCCAAAGTGCCATTTTCACAGTAAAAAGGCCTGGTTCACTTTTGCTTAGCTTAGTCTGTAACTTGAAAACTATGTACCGTATGGCCCTATAAACTGTGTTGGGATGAAAGCTAGCCACTTTGAGCAATGTGGGAAGTGCTGGGGCAGTTTGGGACAAGACAGGGCCAAAATGTCACTTTCACAGTCCCAAAGTGCCATTTTCACAGTAAAAAGGCCTGGTTCACTTTTGCTTAGCTTAGTCTGTAACTTGAAAACTATGTACCGTATGGCCCTATAAACTGTGTTGGGATGAAAGCTAGCCACTTTGAGCAATGTGGAAGTGCTGGGGCAGTTTGGGACAACAGGGCCAAAATGTCACTTTCACAGTCCCAAAGTGCCATTTTCACAGTAAAAAGGCCTGGTTCACTTTTGCTTAGCTTAGTCTGTAACTTGAAAACTATGTACCGTATGGCCCTATAAACTGTGTTGGGATGAAAGCTAGCCACTTTGAGCAATGTGGGAAGTGCTGGGGCAGTTTGGGACAACAGGGCCAAAATGTCACTTTCACAGTCCCAAAGTGCCATTTTCACAGTAAAAAGGCCTGGTTCACTTTTGCTTAGCTTAGTCTGTAACTTGAAAACTATGTACCGTATGGCCCTATAAACTGTGTTGGGATGAAAGCTAGCCACTTTGAGCAATGTGGGAAGTGCTGGGGCAGTTTGGGACAACAGGGCCAAAATGTCACTTTCACAGTCCCAAAGTGCCATTTTCACAGTAAAAAGGCCTGGTTCACTTTTGCTTAGCTTAGTCTGTAACTTGAAAACTATGTACCGTATGGCCCTATAAACTGTGTTGGGATGAAAGCTAGCCACTTTGAGCAGTGTGGGAAGTGCTGGGGCAGTTTGGGACAACAGGGCCAAAATGTCACTTTCACAGTCCCAAAGTGCCATTTTCACAGTAAAAAGGCCTGGTTCACTTTTGCTTAGCTTAGTCTGTAACTTGAAAACTATGTACCGTATGGCCCTATAAACTGTGTTGGGATGAAAGCTAGCCACTTTGAGCAGTGTGGGAAGTGCTGGGGCAGTTTGGGACAACAGGGCCAAAATGTCACTTTCACAGTCCCAAAGTGCCATTTTCACAGTAAAAAGGCCTGGTTCACTTTTGCTTAGCTTAGTCTGTAACTTGAAAACTATGTACCGTATGGCCCTATAAACTGTGTTGGGATGAAAGCTAGCCACTTTGAGCATTGTGGCAAGAGCTGGGGCAGTTTGGGACAACAGGGAACGAACAGGGCCAAAATGTCACTTTCACAGTCCCAAAGTGCCATTTTCACAGTAAAAAGGCCTGGTTCACTTTTGCTTAGCTTAGTCTGTAACTTGAAAACTATGTACCGTATGGCCCTATAAACTGTGTTGGGATGAAAGCTAGCCACTTTGAGCAATGTGGGAAGTGCTGGGGCAGTTTGGGACAACAGGGCCAAAATGTCACTTTCACAGTCCCAAAGTGCCATTTTCACAGTAAAAAGGCCTGGTTCACTTTTGCTTAGCTTAGTCTGTAACTTGAAAACTATGTACCGTATGGCCCTATAAACTGTGTTGGGATGAAAGCTAGCCACTTTGAGCAATGTGGGAAGTGCTGGGGCAGTTTGGGACAACAGGGCCAAAATGTCACTTTCACAGTCCCAAAGTGCCATTTTCACAGTAAAAAGGCCTGGTTCACTTTTGCTTAGCTTAGTCTGTAACTTGAAAACTATGTACCGTATGGCCCTATAAACTGTGTTGGGATGAAAGCTAGCCACTTTGAGCAATGTGGGAAGTGCTGGGGCAGTTTGGGACAACAGGGCCAAAATGTCACTTTCACAGTCCCAAAGTGCCGTTTTCACAGTAAAAAAAAAAGATTCATTTTGCTTAGCTTAGTCTGTAACTTGAAAACTATGTACCGTATGGCCCTATAAACTGTGTTGGGATGAAAGCTAGCCACTTTGAGCAATGTGGGAAGTGCTGGGCAGTTTGGGACAACAGGGCCAAAATGTCACTTTCACAGTCCCAAAGTGCCATTTTCACAGTAAAAAGGCCTGGTTCACTTTTGCTTAGCTTAGTCTGTAACTTGAAAACTATGTACCGTATGGCCCTATAAACTGTGTTGGGATGAAAGCTAGCCACTTTGAGCAATGTGGGAAGTGCTGGGGCAGTTTGGGACAACAGGGCCAAAATGTCACTTTCACAGTCCCAAAGTGCCATTTTCACAGTAAAAAGGCCTGGTTCACTTTTGCTTAGCTTAGTCTGTAACTTGAAAACTATGTACCGTATGGCCCTATAAACTGTGTTGGGATGAAAGCTAGCCACTTTGAGCAGTGTGGGAAGTGCTGGGGCAGTTTGGGACAACAGGGCCAAAATGTCACTTTCACAGTCCCAAAGTGCCATTTTCACAGTAAAAAGGCCTGGTTCACTTTTGCTTAGCTTAGTCTGTAACTTGAAAACTATGTACCGTATGGCCCTATAAACTGTGTTGGGATGAAAGCTAGCCACTTTGAGCATTGTGGCAAGAGCTGGGGCAGTTTGGGACAACAGGGAACGAACAGGGCCAAAATGTCACTTTCACAGTCCCAAAGTGCCATTTTCACAGTAAAAAGGCCTGGTTCACTTTTGCTTAGCTTAGTCTGTAACTTGAAAACTATGTACCGTATGGCCCTATAAACTGTGTTGGGATGAAAGCTAGCCACTTTGAGCAATGTGGGAAGTGCTGGGGCAGTTTGGGACAACAGGGCCAAAATGTCACTTTCACAGTCCCAAAGTGCCATTTTCACAGTAAAAAGGCCTGGTTCACTTTTGCTTAGCTTAGTCTGTAACTTGAAAACTATGTACCGTATGGCCCTATAAACTGTGTTGGGATGAAAGCTAGCCACTTTGAGCAATGTGGGAAGTGCTGGGGCAGTTTGGGACAACAGGGCCAAAATGTCACTTTCACAGTCCCAAAGTGCCATTTTCACAGTAAAAAGGCCTGGTTCACTTTTGCTTAGCTTAGTCTGTAACTTGAAAACTATGTACCGTATGGCCCTATAAACTGTGTTGGGATGAAAGCTAGCCACTTTGAGCAATGTGGGAAGTGCTGGGGCAGTTTGGGACAACAGGGCCAAAATGTCACTTTCACAGTCCCAAAGTGCCATTTTCACAGTAAAAAGGCCTGGTTCACTTTTGCTTAGCTTATAACTTGAAAACTATGTACCGTATGGCCCTATAAACTGTGTTGGGATGAAAGCTAGCCACTTTGAGCAATGTGGGAAGTGCTGGGGCAGTTTGGGACAACAGGGCCAAAATGTCACTTTCACAGTCCCAAAGTGCCATTTTCACAGTAAAAAGGCCTGGTTCACTTTTGCTTAGCTTAGTCTGTAACTTGAAAACTATGTACCGTATGGCCCTATAAACTGTGTTGGGATGAAAGCTAGCCACTTTGAGCAGTGTGGGAAGTGCTGGGGCAGTTTGGGACAACAGGGCCAAAATGTCACTTTCACAGTCCCAAAGTGCCATTTTCACAGTAAAAAGGCCTGGTTCACTTTTGCTTAGCTTAGTCTGTAACTTGAAAACTATGTACCGTATGGCCCTATAAACTGTGTTGGGATGAAAGCTAGCCACTTTGAGCATTGTGGCAAGAGCTGGGGCAGTTTGGGACAACAGGAACGAACAGGGCCAAAATGTCACTTTCACAGTCCCAAAGTGCCATTTTCACAGTAAAAAGGCCTGGTTCACTTTTGCTTAGCTTAGTCTGTAACTTGAAAACTATGTACCGTATGGCCCTATAAACTGTGTTGGGATGAAAGCTAGCCACTTTGAGCAATGTGGGAAGTGCTGGGGCAGTTTGGGACAACAGGGCCAAAATGTCACTTTCACAGTCCCAAAGTGCCATTTTCACAGTAAAAAGGCCTGGTTCACTTTTGCTTAGCTTAGTCTGTAACTTGAAAACTATGTACCGTATGGCCCTATAAACTGTGTTGGGATGAAAGCTAGCCACTTTGAGCAATGTGGGAAGTGCTGGGGCAGTTTGGGACAACAGGGCCAAAATGTCACTTTCACAGTCCCAAAGTGCCATTTTCACAGTAAAAAGGCCTGGTTCACTTTTGCTTAGCTTAGTCTGTAACTTGAAAACTATGTACCGTATGGCCCTATAAACTGTGTTGGGATGAAAGCTAGCCACTTTGAGCAATGTGGGAAGTGCTGGGGCAGTTTGGGACAACAGGGCCAAAATGTCACTTTCACAGTCCCAAAGTGCCGTTTTCACAGTAAAAAAAAAAGATTCATTTTGCTTAGCTTAGTCTGTAACTTGAAAACTATGTAACTATGTACCGTATGGCCCTATAAACTGTGTTGGGATGAAAGCTAGCCACTTTGAGCAATGTGGGAAGTGCTGGGGCAGTTTGGGACAACAGGGCCAAAATGTCACTTTCACAGTCCCAAAGTGCCATTTTCACAGTAAAAAGGCCTGGTTCACTTTTGCTTAGCTTAGTCTGTAACTTGAAAACTATGTACCGTATGGCCCTATAAACTGTGTTGGGATGAAAGCTAGCCACTTTGAGCAATGTGGGAAGTGCTGGGGCAGTTTGGGACAACAGGGCCAAAATGTCACTTTCACAGTCCCAAAGTGCCATTTTCACAGTAAAAAGGCCTGGTTCACTTTTGCTTAGCTTAGTCTGTAACTTGAAAACTATGTACCGTATGGCCCTATAAACTGTGTTGGGATGAAAGCTAGCCACTTTGAGCAGTGTGGGAAGTGCTGGGGCAGTTTGGGACAACAGGGCCAAAATGTCACTTTCACAGTCCCAAAGTGCCATTTTCACAGTAAAAAGGCCTGGTTCACTTTTGCTTAGCTTAGTCTGTAACTTGAAAACTATGTACCGTATGGCCCTATAAACTGTGTTGGGATGAAAGCTAGCCACTTTGAGCATTGTGGCAAGAGCTGGGGCAGTTTGGGACAACAGGAACGAACAGGGCCAAAATGTCACTTTCACAGTCCCAAAGTGCCATTTTCACAGTAAAAAGGCCTGGTTCACTTTTGCTTAGCTTAGTCTGTAACTTGAAAACTATGTACCGTATGGCCCTATAAACTGTGTTGGGATGAAAGCTAGCCACTTTGAGCAATGTGGGAAGTGCTGGGGCAGTTTGGGACAACAGGGCCAAAATGTCACTTTCACAGTCCCAAAGTGCCATTTTCACAGTAAAAAGGCCTGGTTCACTTTTGCTTAGCTTAGTCTGTAACTTGAAAACTATGTACCGTATGGCCCTATAAACTGTGTTGGGATGAAAGCTAGCCACTTTGAGCAATGTGGGAAGTGCTGGGGCAGTTTGGGACAACAGGGCCAAAATGTCACTTTCACAGTCCCAAAGTGCCATTTTCACAGTAAAAAGGCCTGGTTCACTTTTGCTTAGCTTAGTCTGTAACTTGAAAACTATGTACCGTATGGCCCTATAAACTGTGTTGGGATGAAAGCTAGCCACTTTGAGCAATGTGGGAAGTGCTGGGGCAGTTTGGGACAACAGGGCCAAAATGTCACTTTCACAGTCCCAAAGTGCCATTTTCACAGTAAAAAGGCCTGGTTCACTTTTGCTTAGCTTAGTCTGTAACTTGAAAACTATGTACCGTATGGCCCTATAAACTGTGTTGGGATGAAAGCTAGCCACTTTGAGCAATGTGGGAAGTGCTGGGGCAGTTTGGGACAACAGGGCCAAAATGTCACTTTCACAGTCCCAAAGTGCCATTTTCACAGTAAAAAGGCCTGGTTCACTTTTGCTTAGCTTAGTCTGTAACTTGAAAACTATGTACCGTATGGCCCTATAAACTGTGTTGGGATGAAAGCTAGCCACTTTGAGCAGTGTGGGAAGTGCTGGGGCAGTTTGGGACAACAGGGCCAAAATGTCACTTTCACAGTCCCAAAGTGCCATTTTCACAGTAAAAAGGCCTGGTTCACTTTTGCTTAGCTTAGTCTGTAACTTGAAAACTATGTACCGTATGGCCCTATAAACTGTGTTGGGATGAAAGCTAGCCACTTTGAGCATTGTGGCAAGAGCTGGGGCAGTTTGGGACAACAGGAACGAACAGGCCAAAATGTCACTTTCACAGTCCCAAAGTGCCATTTTCACAGTAAAAAGGCCTGGTTCACTTTTGCTTAGCTTAGTCTGTAACTTGAAAACTATGTACCGTATGGCCCTATAAACTGTGTTGGGATGAAAGCTAGCCACTTTGAGCAATGTGGGAAGTGCTGGGGCAGTTTGGGACAACAGGGCCAAAATGTCACTTTCACAGTCCCAAAGTGCCATTTTCACAGTAAAAAGGCCTGGTTCACTTTTGCTTAGCTTAGTCTGTAACTTGAAAACTATGTACCGTATGGCCCTATAAACTGTGTTGGGATGAAAGCTAGCCACTTTGAGCAATGTGGGAAGTGCTGGGGCAGTTTGGGACAACAGGGCCAAAATGTCACTTTCACAGTCCCAAAGTGCCATTTTCACAGTAAAAAGGCCTGGTTCACTTTTGCTTAGCTTAGTCTGTAACTTGAAAACTATGTACCGTATGGCCCTATAAACTGTGTTGGGATGAAAGCTAGCCACTTTGAGCAATGTGGGAAGTGCTGGGGCAGTTTGGGACAACAGGGCCAAAATGTCACTTTCACAGTCCCAAAGTGCCGTTTTCACAGTAAAAAAAAAAGATTCATTTTGCTTAGCTTAGTCTGTAACTTGAAAACTATGTACCGTATGGCCCTATAAACTGTGTTGGGATGAAAGCTAGCCACTTTGAGCAATGTGGGAAGTGCTGGGGCAGTTTGGGACAACAGGGCCAAAATGTCACTTTCACAGTCCCAAAGTGCCATTTTCACAGTAAAAAGGCCTGGTTCACTTTTGCTTAGCTTAGTCTGTAACTTGAAAACTATGTACCGTATGGCCCTATAAACTGTGTTGGGATGAAAGCTAGCCACTTTGAGCAATGTGGGAAGTGCTGGGGCAGTTTGGGACAACAGGGCCAAAATGTCACTTTCACAGTCCCAAAGTGCCATTTTCACAGTAAAAAGGCCTGGTTCACTTTTGCTTAGCTTAGTCTGTAACTTGAAAACTATGTACCGTATGGCCCTATAAACTGTGTTGGGATGAAAGCTAGCCACTTTGAGCAGTGTGGGAAGTGCTGGGGCAGTTTGGGACAACAGGGCCAAAATGTCACTTTCACAGTCCCAAAGTGCCATTTTCACAGTAAAAAGGCCTGGTTCACTTTTGCTTAGCTTAGTCTGTAACTTGAAAACTATGTACCGTATGGCCCTATAAACTGTGTTGGGATGAAAGCTAGCCACTTTGAGCATTGTGGCAAGAGCTGGGGCAGTTTGGGACAACAGGGAACGAACAGGGCCAAAATGTCACTTTCACAGTCCCAAAGTGCCATTTTCACAGTAAAAAGGCCTGGTTCACTTTTGCTTAGCTTAGTCTGTAACTTGAAAACTATGTACCGTATGGCCCTATAAACTGTGTTGGGATGAAAGCTAGCCACTTTGAGCAATGTGGGAAGTGCTGGGGCAGTTTGGGACAACAGGGCCAAAATGTCACTTTCACAGTCCCAAAGTGCCATTTTCACAGTAAAAAGGCCTGGTTCACTTTTGCTTAGCTTAGTCTGTAACTTGAAAACTATGTACCGTATGGCCCTATAAACTGTGTTGGGATGAAAGCTAGCCACTTTGAGCAATGTGGGAAGTGCTGGGGCAGTTTGGGACAACAGGGCCAAAATGTCACTTTCACAGTCCCAAAGTGCCATTTTCACAGTAAAAAGGCCTGGTTCACTTTTGCTTAGCTTAGTCTGTAACTTGAAAACTATGTACCGTATGGCCCTATAAACTGTGTTGGGATGAAAGCTAGCCACTTTGAGCAATGTGGGAAGTGCTGGGGGCAGTTTGGGACAACAGGGCCAAAATGTCACTTTCACAGTCCCAAAGTGCCATTTTCACAGTAAAAAGGCCTGGTTCACTTTTGCTTAGCTTAGTCTGTAACTTGAAAACTATGTACCGTATGGCCCTATAAACTGTGTTGGGATGAAAGCTAGCCACTTTGAGCAATGTGGGAAGTGCTGGGCAGTTTGGGACAACAGGGCCAAAATGTCACTTTCACAGTCCCAAAGTGCCATTTTCACAGTAAAAAGGCCTGGTTCACTTTTGCTTAGCTTAGTCTGTAACTTGAAAACTATGTACCGTATGGCCCTATAAACTGTGTTGGGATGAAAGCTAGCCACTTTGAGCAATGTGGGAAGTGCTGGGGCAGTTTGGGACAACAGGGCCAAAATGTCACTTTCACAGTCCCAAAGTGCCATTTTCACAGTAAAAAGGCCTGGTTCACTTTTGCTTAGCTTAGTCTGTAACTTGAAAACTATGTACCGTATGGCCCTATAAACTGTGTTGGGATGAAAGCTAGCCACTTTGAGCAATGTGGGAAGTGCTGGGGCAGTTTGGGACAACAGGGCCAAAATGTCACTTTCACAGTCCCAAAGTGCCATTTTCACAGTAAAAAGGCCTGGTTCACTTTTGCTTAGCTTAGTCTGTAACTTGAAAACTATGTACCGTATGGCCCTATAAACTGTGTTGGGATGAAAGCTAGCCACTTTGAGCAATGTGGGAAGTGCTGGGGCAGTTTGGGACAACAGGGCCAAAATGTCACTTTCACAGTCCCAAAGTGCCATTTTCACAGTAAAAAGGCCTGGTTCACTTTTGCTTAGCTTAGTCTGTAACTTGAAAACTATGTACCGTATGGCCCTATAAACTGTGTTGGGATGAAAGCTAGCCACTTTGAGCAATGTGGGAAGTGCTGGGGCAGTTTGGGACAACAGGGCCAAAATGTCCACTTTCACAGTCCCAAAGTGCCATTTTCACAGTTAAAAGGCCTGGTTCACTTTTGCTTAGCTTAGTCTGTAACTTGAAAACTATGTACCGTATGGCCCTATAAACTGTGTTGGGATGAAAGCTAGCCACTTTGAGCAGTGTGGGAAGTGCTGGGGCAGTTTGGGACAACAGGGCCAAAATGTCACTTTCACAGTCCCAAAGTGCCATTTTCACAGTAAAAAGGCCTGGTTCACTTT
>NW_027665389.1:0-53819 GCF_963924005.1 Protomyctophum bolini | reverse complement strand
TAAAAAAAAAAAGATTCATTTTGCTTAGCTTAGTCTGTAACTTGAAAACTATGTACCGTATGGCCCTATAAACTGTGTTGGGATGAAAGCTAGCCACTTTGAGCAATGTGGGAAGTGCTGGGGCAGTTTGGGACAACAGGGCCAAAATGTCACTTTCACAGTCCCAAAGTGCCGTTTTCACAGTAAAAAGGCCTGGTTCACTTTTGCTTAGCTTAGTCTGTAACTTGAAAACTATGTACCGTATGGCCCTATAAACTGTGTTGGGATGAAAGCTAGCCACTTTGAGCAATGTGGGAAGTGCTGGGGCAGTTTGGGACAACAGGGCCAAAATGTCACTTTCACAGTCCCAAAGTGCCATTTTCACAGTAAAAAAAAAAAGATTCATTTTGCTTAGCTTAGTCTGTAACTTGAAAACTATGTACCGTATGGCCCTATAAACTGTGTTGGGATGAAAGCTAGCCACTTTGAGCAATGTGGGAAGTGCTGGGGCAGTTTGGGACAACAGGGCCAAAATGTCACTTTCACAGTCCCAAAGTGCCATTTTCACAGTAAAAAGGCCTGGTTCACTTTTGCTTAGCTTAGTCTGTAACTTGAAAACTATGTACCGTATGGCCCTATAAACTGTGTTGGGATGAAAGCTAGCCACTTTGAGCAATGTGGGAAGTGCTGGGGCAGTTTGGGACAACAGGGCCAAAATGTCACTTTCACAGTCCCAAAGTGCCATTTTCACAGTAAAAAGGCCTGGTTCACTTTTGCTTAGCTTAGTCTGTAACTTGAAAACTATGTACCGAATGGCCCTATAAACTGTGTTGGGATGAAAGCTAGCCACTTTGAGCAATGTGGGAAGTGCTGGGGCAGTTTGGGACAACAGGGCCAAAATGTCACTTTCACAGTCCCAAAGTGCCATTTTCACAGTAAAAAAAAAAAGATTCATTTTGCTTAGCTTAGTCTGTAACTTGAAAACTATGTACCGTATGGCCCTATAAACTGTGTTGGGATGAAAGCTAGCCACTTTGAGCAATGTGGGAAGTGCTGGGGCAGTTTGGGACAACAGGGCCAAAATGTCACTTTCACAGTCCCAAAGTGCCATTTTCACAGTAAAAAGGCCTGGTTCACTTTTGCTTAGCTTAGTCTGTAACTTGAAAACTATGTACCGTATGGCCCTATAAACTGTGTTGGGATGAAAGCTAGCCACTTTGAGCAATGTGGGAAGTGCTGGGGCAGTTTGGGACAACAGGGCCAAAATGTCACTTTCACAGTCCCAAAGTGCCATTTTCACAGTAAAAAGGCCTGGTTCACTTTTGCTTAGCTTAGTCTGTAACTTGAAAACTATGTACCGTATGGCCCTATAAACTGTGTTGGGATGAAAGCTAGCCACGTTGAGCATTGTGGCAAGAGCTGGGGCAGTTTGGGACAACAGGGAATGAACGGGGCCAAAATGTCACTTTCACAGTCCAAAAGTGCCATTTTCACAGTAAAAAGGCCTGGTTCACTTTTGCTTAGCTTAGTCTGTAACTTGAAAACTATGTACCGTATGGCCCTATAAACTGTGTTGGGATGAAAGCTAGCCACTTTGAGCAATGTGGGAAGTGCTGGGGCAGTTTGGGACAACAGGGCCAAAATGTCACTTTCACAGTCCCAAAGTGCCGTTTTCACAGTAAAAAGGCCTGGTTCACTTTTGCTTAGCTTAGTCTGTAACTTGAAAACTATGTACCGTATGGCCCTATAAACTGTGTTGGGATGAAAGCTAGCCACTTTGAGCAATGTGGGAAGTGCTGGGGCAGTTTGGGACAACAGGGCCAAAATGTCACTTTCACAGTCCCAAAGTGCCATTTTCACAGTAAAAAGGCCTGGTTCACTTTTGCTTAGCTTAGTCTGTAACTTGAAAACTATGTACCGAATGGCCCTATAAACTGTGTTGGGATGAAAGCTAGCCACTTTGAGCAATGTGGGAAGTGCTGGGGCAGTTTGGGACAACAGGGCCAAAATGTCACTTTCACAGTCCCAAAGTGCCATTTTCACAGTAAAAAAAAAAAGATTCATTTTGCTTAGCTTAGTCTGTAACTTGAAAACTATGTACCGTATGGCCCTATAAACTGTGTTGGGATGAAAGCTAGCCACTTTGAGCAATGTGGGAAGTGCTGGGGCAGTTTGGGACAACAGGGCCAAAATGTCACTTTCACAGTCCCAAAGTGCCATTTTCACAGTAAAAAGGCCTGGTTCACTTTTGCTTAGCTTAGTCTGTAACTTGAAAACTATGTACCGTATGGCCCTATAAACTGTGTTGGGATGAAAGCTAGCCACTTTGAGCAATGTGGGAAGTGCTGGGGCAGTTTGGGACAACAGGGCCAAAATGTCACTTTCACAGTCCCAAAGTGCCATTTTCACAGTAAAAAGGCCTGGTTCACTTTTGCTTAGCTTAGTCTGTAACTTGAAAACTATGTACCGTATGGCCCTATAAACTGTGTTGGGATGAAAGCTAGCCACGTTGAGCATTGTGGCAAGAGCTGGGGCAGTTTGGGACAACAGGGAATGAACGGGGCCAAAATGTCACTTTCACAGTCCCAAAGTGCCATTTTCACAGTAAAAAGGCCTGGTTCACTTTTGCTTAGCTTAGTCTGTAACTTGAAAACTATGTACCGTATGGCCCTATAAACTGTGTTGGGATGAAAGCTAGCCACTTTGAGCAATGTGGGAAGTGCTGGGGCAGTTTGGGACAACAGGGCCAAAATGTCACTTTCACAGTCCCAAAGTGCCGTTTTCACAGTAAAAAGGCCTGGTTCACTTTTGCTTAGCTTAGTCTGTAACTTGAAAACTATGTACCGTATGGCCCTATAAACTGTGTTGGGATGAAAGCTAGCCACTTTGAGCAATGTGGGAAGTGCTGGGGCAGTTTGGGACAACAGGGCCAAAATGTCACTTTCACAGTCCCAAAGTGCCATTTTCACAGTAAAAAAAAAAGATTCATTTTGCTTAGCTTAGTCTGTAACTTGAAAACTATGTACCGTATGGCCCTATAAACTGTGTTGGGATGAAAGCTAGCCACTTTGAGCAATGTGGGAAGTGCTGGGGCAGTTTGGGACAACAGGGCCAAAATGTCACTTTCACAGTCCCAAAGTGCCGTTTTCACAGTAAAAAGGCCTGGTTCACTTTTGCTTAGCTTAGTCTGTAACTTGAAAACTATGTACCGTATGGCCCTATAAACTGTGTTGGGATGAAAGCTAGCCACTTTGAGCAATGTGGGAAGTGCTGGGGCAGTTTGGGACAACAGGGCCAAAATGTCACTTTCACAGTCCCAAAGTGCCGTTTTCACAGTAAAAAGGCCTGGTTCACTTTTGCTTAGCTTAGTCTGTAACTTGAAAACTATGTACCGTATGGCCCTATAAACTGTGTTGGGATGAAAGCTAGCCACTTTGAGCAATGTGGGAAGTGCTGGGGCAGTTTGGGACAACAGGGCCAAAATGTCACTTTCACAGTCCCAAAGTGCCGTTTTCACAGTAAAAAGGCCTGGTTCACTTTTGCTTAGCTTAGTCTGTAACTTGAAAACTATGTACCGTATGGCCCTATAAACTGTGTTGGGATGAAAGCTAGCCACTTTGAGCAATTTGGGAAGTGCTGGGGCAGTTTGGGACAACAGGGCCAAAATGTCACTTTCACAGTCCCAAAGTGCCATTTTCACAGTAAAAAAAAAAAGATTCATTTTGCTTAGCTTAGTCTGTAACTTGAAAACTATGTACCGTATGGCCCTATAAACTGTGTTGGGATGAAAGCTAGCCACTTTGAGCAATGTGGGAAGTGCTGGGGCAGTTTGGGACAACAGGGCCAAAATGTCACTTTCACAGTCCCAAAGTGCCGTTTTCACAGTAAAAAGGCCTGGTTCACTTTTGCTTAGCTTAGTCTGTAACTTGAAAACTATGTACCGTATGGCCCTATAAACTGTGTTGGGATGAAAGCTAGCCACTTTGAGCAATGTGGGAAGTGCTGGGGCAGTTTGGGACAACAGGGCCAAAATGTCACTTTCACAGTCCCAAAGTGCCGTTTTCACAGTAAAAAGGCCTGGTTCACTTTTGCTTAGCTTAGTCTGTAACTTGAAAACTATGTACCGTATGGCCCTATAAACTGTGTTGGGATGAAAGCTAGCCACTTTGAGCAATGTGGGAAGTGCTGGGGCAGTTTGGGACAACAGGGCCAAAATGTCACTTTCACAGTCCCAAAGTGCCATTTTCACAGTAAAAAGGCCTGGTTCACTTTTGCTTAGCTTAGTCTGTAACTTGAAAACTATGTACCGTATGGCCCTATAAACTGTGTTGGGATGAAAGCTAGCCACTTTGAGCATTGTGGCAAGAGCTGGGGCAGTTTGGGACAACAGGGAATGAACGGGGCCAAAATGTCACTTTCACAGTCCCAAAGTGCCATTTTCACAGTAAAAAGGCCTGGTTCACTTTTGCTTAGCTTAGTCTGTAACTTGAAAACTATGTACCGTATGGCCCTATAAACTGTGTTGGGATGAAAGCTAGCCACTTTGAGCAATGTGGGAAGTGCTGGGGCAGTTTGGGACAACAGGGCCAAAATGTCACTTTCACAGTCCCAAAGTGCCATTTTCACAGTAAAAAGGCCTGGTTCACTTTTGCTTAGCTTAGTCTGTAACTTGAAAACTATGTACCGTATGGCCCTATAAACTGTGTTGGGATGAAAGCTAGCCACTTTGAGCAATGTGGGAAGTGCTGGGGCAGTTTGGGACAACAGGGCCAAAATGTCACTTTCACAGTCCCAAAGTGCCATTTTCACAGTAAAAAGGCCTGGTTCACTTTTGCTTAGCTTAGTCTGTAACTTGAAAACTATGTACCGTATGGCCCTATAAACTGTGTTGGGATGAAAGCTAGCCACTTTGAGCATTGTGGCAAGAGCTGGGGCAGTTTGGGACAACAGGGAATGAACGGGGCCAAAATGTCACTTTCACAGTCCCAAAGTGCCATTTTCACAGTAAAAAGGCCTGGTTCACTTTTGCTTAGCTTAGTCTGTAACTTGAAAACTATGTACCGTATGGCCCTATAAACTGTGTTGGGATGAAAGCTAGCCACTTTGAGCAATGTGGGAAGTGCTGGGGCAGTTTGGGACAACAGGGCCAAAATGTCACTTTCACAGTCCCAAAGTGCCATTTTCACAGTAAAAAGGCCTGGTTCACTTTTGCTTAGCTTAGTCTGTAACTTGAAAACTATGTGCCGTATGGCCATATAAACTGTGTTGGGATGAAAGCTAGCCACTTTGAGCAATGTGGGAAGTGCTGGGGCAGTTTGGGACAACAGGGCCAAAATGTCACTTTCACAGTCCCAAAGTGCCATTTTCACAGTAAAAAAAAAAAGATTCATTTTGCTTAGCTTAGTCTGTAACTTGAAAACTATGTACCGTATGGCCCTATAAACTGTGTTGGGATGAAAGCTAGCCACTTTGAGCAATGTGGGAAGTGCTGGGGCAGTTTGGGACAACAGGGCCAAAATGTCACTTTCACAGTCCCAAAGTGCCATTTTCACAGTAAAAAGGCCTGGTTCACTTTTGCTTAGCTTAGTCTGTAACTTGAAAACTATGTACCGTATGGCCCTATAAACTGTGTTGGGATGAAAGCTAGCCACTTTGAGCAATGTGGGAAGTGCTGGGGCAGTTTGGGACAACAGGGCCAAAATGTCACTTTCACAGTCCCAAAGTGCCATTTTCACAGTAAAAAGGCCTGGTTCACTTTTGCTTAGCTTAGTCTGTAACTTGAAAACTATGTACCGTATGGCCCTATAAACTGTGTTGGGATGAAAGCTAGCCACGTTGAGCATTGTGGCAAGAGCTGGGGCAGTTTGGGACAACAGGGAATGAACGGGGCCAAAATGTCACTTTCACAGTCCCAAAGTGCCATTTTCACAGTAAAAAGGCCTGGTTCACTTTTGCTTAGCTTAGTCTGTAACTTGAAAACTATGTACCGTATGGCCCTATAAACTGTGTTGGGATGAAAGCTAGCCACTTTGAGCAATGTGGGAAGTGCTGGGGCAGTTTGGGACAACAGGGCCAAAATGTCACTTTCACAGTCCCAAAGTGCCGTTTTCACAGTAAAAAGGCCTGGTTCACTTTTGCTTAGCTTAGTCTGTAACTTGAAAACTATGTACCGTATGGCCCTATAAACTGTGTTGGGATGAAAGCTAGCCACTTTGAGCAATGTGGGAAGTGCTGGGGCAGTTTGGGACAACAGGGCCAAAATGTCACTTTCACAGTCCCAAAGTGCCATTTTCACAGTAAAAAAAAAAGATTAATTTTGCTTAGCTTAGTCTGTAACTTGAAAACTATGTACCGTATGGCCCTATAAACTGTGTTGGGATGAAAGCTAGCCACTTTGAGCAATGTGGGAAGTGCTGGGGCAGTTTGGGACAACAGGGCCAAAATGTCACTTTCACAGTCCCAAAGTGCCGTTTTCACAGTAAAAAGGCCTGGTTCACTTTTGCTTAGCTTAGTCTGTAACTTGAAAACTATGTACCGTATGGCCCTATACACTGTGTTGGGATGAAAGCTAGCCACTTTGAGCAATGTGGGAAGTGCTGGGGCAGTTTGGGACAACAGGGCCAAAATGTCACTTTCACAGTCCCAAAGTGCCGTTTTCACAGTAAAAAGGCCTGGTTCACTTTTGCTTAGCTTAGTCTGTAACTTGAAAACTATGTACCGTATGGCCCTATAAACTGTGTTGGGATGAAAGCTAGCCACTTTGAGCATTGTGGCAAGAGCTGGGGCAGTTTGGGACAACAGGGAATGAACGGGGCCAAAATGTCACTTTCACAGTCCCAAAGTGCCATTTTCACAGTAAAAAGGCCTGGTTCACTTTTGCTTAGCTTAGTCTGTAACTTGAAAACTATGTACCGTATGGCCCTATAAACTGTGTTGGGATGAAAGCTAGCCACTTTGAGCAATGTGGGAAGTGCTGGGGCAGTTTGGGACAACAGGGCCAAAATGTCACTTTCACAGTCCCAAAGTGCCATTTTCACAGTAAAAAAAAAAAGATTCATTTTGCTTAGCTTAGTCTGTAACTTGAAAACTATGTACCGTATGGCCCTATAAACTGTGTTGGGATGAAAGCTAGCCACTTTGAGCAATGTGGGAAGTGCTGGGGCAGTTTGGGACAACAGGGCCAAAATGTCACTTTCACAGTCCCAAAGTGCCATTTTCACAGTAAAAAGGCCTGGTTCACTTTTGCTTAGCTTAGTCTGTAACTTGAAAACTATGTACCGTATGGCCCTATAAACTGTGTTGGGATGAAAGCTAGCCACTTTGAGCAATGTGGGAAGTGCTGGGGCAGTTTGGGACAACAGGGCCAAAATGTCACTTTCACAGTCCCAAAGTGCCATTTTCACAGTAAAAAGGCCTGGTTCACTTTTGCTTAGCTTAGTCTGTAACTTGAAAACTATGTACCGTATGGCCCTATAAACTGTGTTGGGATGAAAGCTAGCCACTTTGAGCATTGTGGCAAGAGCTGGGGCAGTTTGGGACAACAGGGAATGAACGGGGCCAAAATGTCACTTTCACAGTCCCAAAGTGCCATTTTCACAGTAAAAAGGCCTGGTTCACTTTTGCTTAGCTTAGTCTGTAACTTGAAAACTATGTACCGTATGGCCCTATAAACTGTGTTGGGATGAAAGCTAGCCACTTTGAGCAATGTGGGAAGTGCTGGGGCAGTTTGGGACAACAGGGCCAAAATGTCACTTTCACAGTCCCAAAGTGCCATTTTCACAGTAAAAAAAAAAAGATTCATTTTGCTTAGCTTAGTCTGTAACTTGAAAACTATGTACCGTATGGCCCTATAAACTGTGTTGGGATGAAAGCTAGCCACTTTGAGCAATGTGGGAAGTGCTGGGGCAGTTTGGGACAACAGGGCCAAAATGTCACTTTCACAGTCCCAAAGTGCCATTTTCACAGTAAAAAGGCCTGGTTCACTTTTGCTTAGCTTAGTCTGTAACTTGAAAACTATGTACCGTATGGCCCTATAAACTGTGTTGGGATGAAAGCTAGCCACTTTGAGCAATGTGGGAAGTGCTGGGGCAGTTTGGGACAACAGGGCCAAAATGTCACTTTCACAGTCCCAAAGTGCCATTTTCACAGTAAAAAGGCCTGGTTCACTTTTGCTTAGCTTAGTCTGTAACTTGAAAACTATGTACCGTATGGCCCTATAAACTGTGTTGGGATGAAAGCTAGCCACTTTGAGCATTGTGGCAAGAGCTGGGGCAGTTTGGGACAACAGGGAATGAACGGGCCAAAATGTCACTTTCACAGTCCCAAAGTGCCATTTTCACAGTAAAAAGGCCTGGTTCACTTTTGCTTAGCTTAGTCTGTAACTTGAAAACTATGTACCGTATGGCCCTATAAACTGTGTTGGGATGAAAGCTAGCCACTTTGAGCAATGTGGGAAGTGCTGGGGCAGTTTGGGACAACAGGGCCAAAATGTCACTTTCACAGTCCCAAAGTGCCATTTTCACAGTAAAAAGGCCTGGTTCACTTTTGCTTAGCTTAGTCTGTAACTTGAAAACTATGTACCGTATGGCCCTATAAACTGTGTTGGGATGAAAGCTAGCCACTTTGAGCAATGTGGGAAGTGCTGGGGCAGTTTGGGACAACAGGGCCAAAATGTCACTTTCACAGTCCCAAAGTGCCATTTTCACAGTAAAAAAGGCTGGTTCACTTTTGCTTAGCTTAGTCTGTAACTTGAAAACTATGTACCGTATGGCCCTATAAACTGTGTTGGGATGAAAGCTAGCCACTTTGAGCAATGTGGGAAGTGCTGGGGCAGTTTGGGACAACAGGGCCAAAATGTCACTTTCACAGTCCCAAAGTGCCATTTTCACAGTAAAAAGGCCTGGTTCACTTTTGCTTAGCTTAGTCTGTAACTTGAAAACTATGTACCGTATGGCCCTATAAACTGTGTTGGGATGAAAGCTAGCCACTTTGAGCAATGTGGGAAGTGCTGGGGCAGTTGGGACAACAGGGCCAAAATGTCACTTTCACAGTCCCAAAGTGCCATTTTCACAGTAAAAAGGCCTGGTTCACTTTTGCTTAGCTTAGTCTGTAACTTGAAAACTATGTACCGTATGGCCCTATAAACTGTGTTGGGATGAAAGCTAGCCACGTTGAGCATTGTGGCAAGAGCTGGGGCAGTTTGGGACAACAGGGAATGAACGGGGCCAAAATGTCACTTTCACAGTCCCAAAGTGCCATTTTCACAGTAAAAAGGCCTGGTTCACTTTTGCTTAGCTTAGTCTGTAACTTGAAAACTATGTACCGTATGGCCCTATAAACTGTGTTGGGATGAAAGCTAGCCACTTTGAGCAATGTGGGAAGTGCTGGGGCAGTTTGGGACAACAGGGCCAAAATGTCACTTTCACAGTCCCAAAGTGCCGTTTTCACAGTAAAAAGGCCTGGTTCACTTTTGCTTAGCTTAGTCTGTAACTTGAAAACTATGTACCGTATGGCCCTATAAACTGTGTTGGGATGAAAGCTAGCCACTTTGAGCAATGTGGGAAGTGCTGGGGCAGTTTGGGACAACAGGGCCAAAATGTCACTTTCACAGTCCCAAAGTGCCATTTTCACAGTAAAAAAAAAAAGATTCATTTTGCTTAGCTTAGTCTGTAACTTGAAAACTATGTACCGTATGGCCCTATAAACTGTGTTGGGATGAAAGCTAGCCACTTTGAGCAATGTGGGAAGTGCTGGGGCAGTTTGGGACAACAGGGCCAAAATGTCACTTTCACAGTCCCAAAGTGCCGTTTTCACAGTAAAAAGGCCTGGTTCACTTTTGCTTAGCTTAGTCTGTAACTTGAAAACTATGTACCGTATGGCCCTATAAACTGTGTTGGGATGAAAGCTAGCCACTTTGAGCAATGTGGGAAGTGCTGGGGCAGTTTGGGACAACAGGGCCAAAATGTCACTTTCACAGTCCCAAAGTGCCGTTTTCACAGTAAAAAGGCCTGGTTCACTTTTGCTTAGCTTAGTCTGTAACTTGAAAACTATGTACCGTATGGCCCTATAAACTGTGTTGGGATGAAAGCTAGCCACTTTGAGCAATGTGGGAAGTGCTGGGGCAGTTTGGGACAACAGGGCCAAAATGTCACTTTCACAGTCCCAAAGTGCCATTTTCACAGTAAAAAGGCCTGGTTCACTTTTGCTTAGCTTAGTCTGTAACTTGAAAACTATGTACCGTATGGCCCTATAAACTGTGTTGGGATGAAAGCTAGCCACTTTGAGCATTGTGGCAAGAGCTGGGGCAGTTTGGGACAACAGGGAATGAACGGGGCCAAAATGTCACTTTCACAGTCCCAAAGTGCCATTTTCACAGTAAAAAGGCCTGGTTCACTTTTGCTTAGCTTAGTCTGTAACTTGAAAACTATGTACCGTATGGCCCTATAAACTGTGTTGGGATGAAAGCTAGCCACTTTGAGCAATGTGGGAAGTGCTGGGGCAGTTTGGGACAACAGGGCCAAAATGTCACTTTCACAGTCCCAAAGTGCCATTTTCACAGTAAAAAGGCCTGGTTCACTTTTGCTTAGCTTAGTCTGTAACTTGAAAACTATGTACCGTATGGCCCTATAAACTGTGTTGGGATGAAAGCTAGCCACTTTGAGCAATGTGGGAAGTGCTGGGGCAGTTTGGGACAACAGGGCCAAAATGTCACTTTCACAGTCCCAAAGTGCCGTTTTCACAGTAAAAAGGCCTGGTTCACTTTTGCTTAGCTTAGTCTGTAACTTGAAAACTATGTACCGTATGGCCCTATAAACTGTGTTGGGATGAAAGCTAGCCACTTTGAGCAATGTGGGAAGTGCTGGGGCAGTTTGGGACAACAGGGCCAAAATGTCACTTTCACAGTCCCAAAGTGCCATTTTCACAGTAAAAAAAAAAAGATTCATTTTGCTTAGCTTAGTCTGTAACTTGAAAACTATGTACCGTATGGCCCTATAAACTGTGTTGGGATGAAAGCTAGCCACTTTGAGCAATGTGGGAAGTGCTGGAGCAGTTTGGGACAACAGGGCCAAAATGTCACTTTCACAGTCCCAAAGTGCCATTTTCACAGTAAAAAGGCCTGGTTCACTTTTGCTTAGCTTAGTCTGTAACTTGAAAACTATGTACCGTATGGCCCTATAAACTGTGTTGGGATGAAAGCTAGCCACTTTGAGCATTGTGGCAAGAGCTGGGGCAGTTTGGGACAACAGGGAATGAACGGGGCCAAAATGTCACTTTCACAGTCCCAAAGTGCCATTTTCACAGTAAAAAGGCCTGGTTCACTTTTGCTTAGCTTAGTCTGTAACTTGAAAACTATGTACCGTATGGCCCTATAAACTGTGTTGGGATGAAAGCTAGCCACTTTGAGCAATGTGGGAAGTGCTGGGGCAGTTTGGGACAACAGGGCCAAAATGTCACTTTCACAGTCCCAAAGTGCCATTTTCACAGTAAAAAGGCCTGGTTCACTTTTGCTTAGCTTAGTCTGTAACTTGAAAACTATGTACCGTATGGCCCTATAAACTGTGTTGGGATGAAAGCTAGCCACTTTGAGCAATGTGGGAAGTGCTGGGGCAGTTTGGGACAACAGGGCCAAAATGTCACTTTCACAGTCCCAAAGTGCCATTTTCACAGTAAAAAAAAAAAGATTCATTTTGCTTAGCTTAGTCTGTAACTTGAAAACTATGTACCGTATGGCCCTATAAACTGTGTTGGGATGAAAGCTAGCCACGTTGAGCATTGTGGCAAGAGCTGGGGCAGTTTGGGACAACAGGGAATGAACGGGGCCAAAATGTCACTTTCACAGTCCCAAAGTGCCATTTTCACAGTAAAAAGGCCTGGTTCACTTTTGCTTAGCTTAGTCTGTAACTTGAAAACTATGTACCGTATGGCCCTATAAACTGTGTTGGGATGAAAGCTAGCCACTTTGAGCAATGTGGGAAGTGCTGGGGCAGTTTGGGACAACAGGGCCAAAATGTCACTTTCACAGTCCCAAAGTGCCGTTTTCACAGTAAAAAGGCCTGGTTCACTTTTGCTTAGCTTAGTCTGTAACTTGAAAACTATGTACCGTATGGCCCTATAAACTGTGTTGGGATGAAAGCTAGCCACTTTGAGCAATGTGGGAAGTGCTGGGGCAGTTTGGGACAACAGGGCCAAAATGTCACTTTCACAGTCCCAAAGTGCCATTTTCACAGTAAAAAAAAAAAGATTCATTTTGCTTAGCTTAGTCTGTAACTTGAAAACTATGTACCGTATGGCCCTATAAACTGTGTTGGGATGAAAGCTAGCCACTTTGAGCAATGTGGGAAGTGCTGGGGCAGTTTGGGACAACAGGGCCAAAATGTCACTTTCACAGTCCCAAAGTGCCGTTTTCACAGTAAAAAGGCCTGGTTCACTTTTGCTTAGCTTAGTCTGTAACTTGAAAACTATGTACCGTATGGCCCTATAAACTGTGTTGGGATGAAAGCTAGCCACTTTGAGCAATGTGGGAAGTGCTGGGGCAGTTTGGGACAACAGGGCCAAAATGTCACTTTCACAGTCCCAAAGTGCCGTTTTCACAGTAAAAAGGCCTGGTTCACTTTTGCTTAGCTTAGTCTGTAACTTGAAAACTATGTACCGTATGGCCCTATAAACTGTGTTGGGATGAAAGCTAGCCACTTTGAGCAATGTGGGAAGTGCTGGGGCAGTTTGGGACAACAGGGCCAAAATGTCACTTTCACAGTCCCAAAGTGCCGTTTTCACAGTAAAAAGGCCTGGTTCACTTTTGCTTAGCTTAGTCTGTAACTTGAAAACTATGTACCGTATGGCCCTATAAACTGTGTTGGGATGAAAGCTAGCCACTTTGAGCAATGTGGGAAGTGCTGGGGCAGTTTGGGACAACAGGGCCAAAATGTCACTTTCACAGTCCCAAAGTGCCGTTTTCACAGTAAAAAGGCCTGGTTCACTTTTGCTTAGCTTAGTCTGTAACTTGAAAACTATGTACAGTATGGCCCTATAAACTGTGTTGGGATGAAAGCTAGCCACTTTGAGCAATGTGGGAAGTGCTGGGGCAGTTTGGGACAACAGGGCCAAAATGTCACTTTCACAGTCCCAAAGTGCCGTTTTCACAGTAAAAAGGCCTGGTTCACTTTTGCTTAGCTTAGTCTGTAACTTGAAAACTATGTACCGTATGGCCCTATAAACTGTGTTGGGATGAAAGCTAGCCACTTTGAGCAATGTGGGAAGTGCTGGGGCAGTTTGGGACAACAGGGCCAAAATGTCACTTTCACAGTCCCAAAGTGCCATTTTCACAGTAAAAAGGCCTGGTTCACTTTTGCTTAGCTTAGTCTGTAACTTGAAAACTATGTACCGTATGGCCCTATAAACTGTGTTGAGATGAAAGCTAGCCACTTTGAGCATTGTGGCAAGAGCTGGGGCAGTTTGGGACAACAGGGAACGAACAGGGCCAAAATGTCACTTTCACAGTCCCAAAGTGCCATTTTCACAGTAAAAAAAAAAAGATTCATTTTGCTTAGCTTAGTCTGTAACTTGAAAACTATGTACCGTATGGCCCTATAAACTGTGTTGGGATGAAAGCTAGCCACTTTGAGCAATGTGGGAAGTGCTGGGGCAGTTTGGGACAACAGGGCCAAAATGTCACTTTCACAGTCCCAAAGTGCCATTTTCACAGTAAAAAGGCCTGGTTCACTTTTGCTTAGCTTAGGCTGTAACTTGAAAACTATGTACCGTATGGCCCTATAAACTGTGTTGGGATGAAAGCTAGCCACTTTGAGCAATGTGGGAAGTGCTGGGGCAGTTTGGGACAACAGGGCCAAAATGTCACTTTCACAGTCCCAAAGTGCCGTTTTCACAGTAAAAAGGCCTGGTTCACTTTTGCTTAGCTTAGTCTGTAACTTGAAAACTATGTACCGTATGGCCCTATAAACTGTGTTGGGATGAAAGCTAGCCACTTTGAGCAATGTGGGAAGTGCTGGGGCAGTTTGGGACAACAGGGCCAAAATGTCACTTTCACAGTCCCAAAGTGCCGTTTTCACAGTAAAAAGGCCTGGTTCACTTTTGCTTAGCTTAGTCTGTAACTTGAAAACTATGTACCGTATGGCCCTATAAACTGTGTTGGGATGAAAGCTAGCCACTTTGAGCAATGTGGGAAGTGCTGGGGCAGTTTGGGACAACAGGGCCAAAATGTCACTTTCACAGTCCCAAAGTGCCATTTTCACAGTAAAAAGGCCTGGTTCACTTTTGCTTAGCTTAGTCTGTAACTTGAAAACTATGTACCGTATGGCCCTATAAACTGTGTTGGGATGAAAGCTAGCCACTTTGAGCATTGTGGCAAGAGCTGGGGCAGTTTGGGACAACAGGGAATGAACGGGGCCAAAATGTCACTTTCACAGTCCCAAAGTGCCATTTTCACAGTAAAAAGGCCTGGTTCACTTTTGCTTAGCTTAGTCTGTAACTTGAAAACTATGTACCGTATGGCCCTATAAACTGTGTTGGGATGAAAGCTAGCCACTTTGAGCAATGTGGGAAGTGCTGGGGCAGTTTGGGACAACAGGGCCAAAATGTCACTTTCACAGTCCCAAAGTGCCATTTTCACAGTAAAAAGGCCTGGTTCACTTTTGCTTAGCTTAGTCTGTAACTTGAAAACTATGTACCGTATGGCCCTATAAACTGTGTTGGGATGAAAGCTAGCCACTTTGAGCAATGTGGGAAGTGCTGGGGCAGTTTGGGACAACAGGGCCAAAATGTCACTTTCACAGTCCCAAAGTGCCATTTTCACAGTAAAAAGGCCTGGTTCACTTTTGCTTAGCTTAGTCTGTAACTTGAAAACTATGTACCGTATGGCCCTATAAACTGTGTTGGGATGAAAGCTAGCCACTTTGAGCATTGTGGCAAGAGCTGGGGCAGTTTGGGACAACAGGGAATGAACGGGGCCAAAATGTCACTTTCACAGTCCCAAAGTGCCATTTTCACAGTAAAAAGGCCTGGTTCACTTTTGCTTAGCTTAGTCTGTAACTTGAAAACTATGTACCGTATGGCCCTATAAACTGTGTTGGGATGAAAGCTAGCCACTTTGAGCAATGTGGGAAGTGCTGGGGCAGTTTGGGACAACAGGGCCAAAATGTCACTTTCACAGTCCCAAAGTGCCATTTTCACAGTAAAAAGGCCTGGTTCACTTTTGCTTAGCTTAGTCTGTAACTTGAAAACTATGTACCGTATGGCCCTATAAACTGTGTTGGGATGAAAGCTAGCCACTTTGAGCAATGTGGGAAGTGCTGGGGCAGTTTGGGACAACAGGGCCAAAATGTCACTTTCACAGTCCCAAAGTGCCATTTTCACAGTAAAAAGGCCTGGTTCACTTTTGCTTAGCTTAGTCTGTAACTTGAAAACTATGTACCGTATGGCCCTATAAACTGTGTTGGGATGAAAGCTAGCCACTTTGAGCATTGTGGCAAGAGCTGGGGCAGTTTGGGACAACAGGGAATGAACGGGGCCAAAATGTCACTTTCACAGTCCCAAAGTGCCATTTTCACAGTAAAAAGGCCTGGTTCACTTTTGCTTAGCTTAGTCTGTAACTTGAAAACTATGTACCGTATGGCCCTATAAACTGTGTTGGGATGAAAGCTAGCCACTTTGAGCAATGTGGGAAGTGCTGGGGCAGTTTGGGACAACAGGGCCAAAATGTCACTTTCACAGTCCCAAAGTGCCATTTTCACAGTAAAAAGGCCTGGTTCACTTTTGCTTAGCTTAGTCTGTAACTTGAAAACTATGTACCGTATGGCCCTATAAACTGTGTTGGGATGAAAGCTAGCCACTTTGAGCAATGTGGGAAGTGCTGGGGCAGTTTGGGACAACAGGGCCAAAATGTCACTTTCACAGTCCCAAAGTGCCATTTTCACAGTAAAAAAAAAAAGATTCATTTTGCTTAGCTTAGTCTGTAACTTGAAAACTATGTACCGTATGGCCCTATAAACTGTGTTGGGATGAAAGCTAGCCACTTTGAGCAATGTGGGAAGTCAGTTTGGGACAACAGGGCCAAAATGTCACTTTCACAGTCCCAAAGTGCCATTTTCACAGTAAAAAGGCCTGGTTCACTTTTGCTTAGCTTAGTCTGTAACTTCAAAACTATGTACCGTATGGCCCTATAAACTGTGTTGGGATGAAAGCTAGCCACTTTGAGCAATGTGGGAAGTGCTGGGGCAGTTTGGGACAACAGGGCCAAAATGTCACTTTCACAGTCCCAAAGTGCCATTTTCACAGTAAAAAGGCCTGGTTCACTTTTGCTTAGCTTAGTCTGTAACTTGAAAACTATGTACCGTATGGCCCTATAAACTGTGTTGGGATGAAAGCTAGCCACGTTGAGCATTGTGGCAAGAGCTGGGGCAGTTTGGGACAACAGGGAATGAACGGGGCCAAAATGTCACTTTCACAGTCCCAAAGTGCCATTTTCACAGTAAAAAGGCCTGGTTCACTTTTGCTTAGCTTAGTCTGTAACTTGAAAACTATGTACCGTATGGCCCTATAAACTGTGTTGGGATGAAAGCTAGCCACTTTGAGCAATGTGGGAAGTGCTGGGGCAGTTTGGGACAACAGGGCCAAAATGTCACTTTCACAGTCCCAAAGTGCCGTTTTCACAGTAAAAAGGCCTGGTTCACTTTTGCTTAGCTTAGTCTGTAACTTGAAAACTATGTACCGTATGGCCCTATAAACTGTGTTGGGATGAAAGCTAGCCACTTTGAGCAATGTGGGAAGTGCTGGGGCAGTTTGGGACAACAGGGCCAAAATGTCACTTTCACAGTCCCAAAGTGCCATTTTCACAGTAAAAAAAAAAAGATTCATTTTGCTTAGCTTAGTCTGTAACTTGAAAACTATGTACCGTATGGCCCTATAAACTGTGTTGGGATGAAAGCTAGCCACTTTGAGCAATGTGGGAAGTGCTGGGGCAGTTTGGGACAACAGGGCCAAAATGTCACTTTCACAGTCCCAAAGTGCCGTTTTCACAGTAAAAAGGCCTGGTTCACTTTTGCTTAGCTTAGTCTGTAACTTGAAAACTATGTACCGTATGGCCCTATACACTGTGTTGGGATGAAAGCTAGCCACTTTGAGCAATGTGGGAAGTGCTGGGGCAGTTTGGGACAACAGGGCCAAAATGTCACTTTCACAGTCCCAAAGTGCCGTTTTCACAGTAAAAAGGCCTGGTTCACTTTTGCTTAGCTTAGTCTGTAACTTGAAAACTATGTACCGTATGGCCCTATAAACTGTGTTGGGATGAAAGCTAGCCACTTTGAGCATTGTGGCAAGAGCTGGGGCAGTTTGGGACAACAGGGAATGAACGGGGCCAAAATGTCACTTTCACAGTCCCAAAGTGCCATTTTCACAGTAAAAAGGCCTGGTTCACTTTTGCTTAGCTTAGTCTGTAACTTGAAAACTATGTACCGTATGGCCCTATAAACTGTGTTGGGATGAAAGCTAGCCACTTTGAGCAATGTGGGAAGTGCTGGGGCAGTTTGGGACAACAGGGCCAAAATGTCACTTTCACAGTCCCAAAGTGCCATTTTCACAGTAAAAAAAAAAAGATTCATTTTGCTTAGCTTAGTCTGTAACTTGAAAACTATGTACCGTATGGCCCTATAAACTGTGTTGGGATGAAAGCTAGCCACTTTGAGCAATGTGGGAAGTGCTGGGGCAGTTTGGGACAACAGGGCCAAAATGTCACTTTCACAGTCCCAAAGTGCCATTTTCACAGTAAAAAGGCCTGGTTCACTTTTGCTTAGCTTAGTCTGTAACTTGAAAACTATGTACCGTATGGCCCTATAAACTGTGTTGGGATGAAAGCTAGCCACTTTGAGCAATGTGGGAAGTGCTGGGGCAGTTTGGGACAACAGGGCCAAAATGTCACTTTCACAGTCCCAAAGTGCCATTTTCACAGTAAAAAGGCCTGGTTCACTTTTGCTTAGCTTAGTCTGTAACTTGAAAACTATGTACCGTATGGCCCTATAAACTGTGTTGGGATGAAAGCTAGCCACTTTGAGCATTGTGGCAAGAGCTGGGGCAGTTTGGGACAACAGGGAATGAACGGGGCCAAAATGTCACTTTCACAGTCCCAAAGTGCCATTTTCACAGTAAAAAGGCCTGGTTCACTTTTGCTTAGCTTAACTTGAAAACTATGTACCGTATGGCCCTATAAACTGTGTTGGGATGAAAGCTAGCCACTTTGAGCAATGTGGGAAGTGCTGGGGCAGTTTGGGACAACAGGGCCAAAATGTCACTTTCACAGTCCCAAAGTGCCATTTTCACAGTAAAAAAAAAAAGATTCATTTTGCTTAGCTTAGTCTGTAACTTGAAAACTATGTACCGTATGGCCCTATAAACTGTGTTGGGATGAAAGCTAGCCACTTTGAGCAATGTGGGAAGTGCTGGGGCAGTTTGGGACAACAGGGCCAAAATGTCACTTTCACAGTCCCAAAGTGCCATTTTCACAGTAAAAAGGCCTGGTTCACTTTTGCTTAGCTTAGTCTGTAACTTGAAAACTATGTACCGTATGGCCCTATAAACTGTGTTGGGATGAAAGCTAGCCACTTTGAGCAATGTGGGAAGTGCTGGGGCAGTTTGGGACAACAGGGCCAAAATGTCACTTTCACAGTCCCAAAGTGCCATTTTCACAGTAAAAAGGCCTGGTTCACTTTTGCTTAGCTTAGTCTGTAACTTGAAAACTATGTACCGTATGGCCCTATAAACTGTGTTGGGATGAAAGCTAGCCACTTTGAGCAATGTGGGAAGTGCTGGGGCAGTTTGGGACAACAGGGCCAAAATGTCACTTTCACAGTCCCAAAGTGCCATTTTCACAGTAAAAAGGCCTGGTTCACTTTTGCTTAGCTTAGTCTGTAACTTGAAAACTATGTACCGTATGGCCCTATAAACTGTGTTGGGATGAAAGCTAGCCACTTTGAGCAATGTGGGAAGTGCTGGGGCAGTTTGGGACAACAGGGCCAAAATGTCACTTTCACAGTCCCAAAGTGCCATTTTCACAGTAAAAAAAAAAAGATTCATTTTGCTTAGCTTAGTCTGTAACTTGAAAACTATGTACCGTATGGCCCTATAAACTGTGTTGGGATGAAAGCTAGCCACTTTGAGCAATGTGGGAAGTGCTGGGGCAGTTTGGGACAACAGGGCCAAAATGTCACTTTCACAGTCCCAAAGTGCCATTTTCACAGTAAAAAGGCCTGGTTCACTTTTGCTTAGCTTAGTCTGTAACTTGAAAACTATGTACCGTATGGCCCTATAAACTGTGTTGGGATGAAAGCTAGCCACTTTGAGCAATGTGGGAAGTGCTGGGGCAGTTTGGGACAACAGGGCCAAAATGTCACTTTCACAGTCCCAAAGTGCCATTTTCACAGTAAAAAGGCCTGGTTCACTTTTGCTTAGCTTAGTCTGTAACTTGAAAACTATGTACCGTATGGCCCTATAAACTGTGTTGGGATGAAAGCTAGCCACGTTGAGCATTGTGGCAAGAGCTGGGGCAGTTTGGGACAACAGGGAATGAACGGGGCCAAAATGTCACTTTCACAGTCCCAAAGTGCCATTTTCACAGTAAAAAGGCCTGGTTCACTTTTGCTTAGCTTAGTCTGTAACTTGAAAACTATGTACCGTATGGCCCTATAAACTGTGTTGGGATGAAAGCTAGCCACTTTGAGCAATGTGGGAAGTGCTGGGGCAGTTTGGGACAACAGGGCCAAAATGTCACTTTCACAGTCCCAAAGTGCCATTTTCACAGTAAAAAGGCCTGGTTCACTTTTGCTTAGCTTAGTCTGTAACTTGAAAACTATGTACCGTATGGCCCTATAAACTGTGTTGGGATGAAAGCTAGCCACTTTGAGCAATGTGGGAAGTGCTGGGGCAGTTTGGGACAACAGGGCCAAAATGTCACTTTCACAGTCCCAAAGTGCCATTTTCACAGTAAAAAGGCCTGGTTCACTTTTGCTTAGCTTAGTCTGTAACTTGAAAACTATGTACCGTATGGCCCTATAAACTGTGTTGGGATGAAAGCTAGCCACTTTGAGCAATGTGGGAAGTGCTGGGGCAGTTTGGGACAACAGGGCCAAAATGTCACTTTCACAGTCCCAAAGTGCCATTTTCACAGTAAAAAGGCCTGGTTCACTTTTGCTTAGCTTAGTCTGTAACTTGAAAACTATGTACCGTATGGCCCTATAAACTGTGTTGGGATGAAAGCTAGCCACTTTGAGCAATGTGGGAAGTGCTGGGGCAGTTTGGGACAACAGGGCCAAAATGTCACTTTCACAGTCCCAAAGTGCCATTTTCACAGTAAAAAGGCCTGGTTCACTTTTGCTTAGCTTAGTCTGTAACTTGAAAACTATGTACCGTATGGCCCTATAAACTGTGTTGGGATGAAAGCTAGCCACTTTGAGCAATGTGGGAAGTGCTGGGGCAGTTTGGGACAACAGGGCCAAAATGTCACTTTCACAGTCCCAAAGTGCCATTTTCACAGTAAAAAAAAAAAGATTCATTTTGCTTAGCTTAGTCTGTAACTTGAAAACTATGTACCGTATGGCCCTATAAACTGTGTTGGGATGAAAGCTAGCCACTTTGAGCAATGTGGGAAGTGCTGGGGCAGTTTGGGACAACAGGGCCAAAATGTCACTTTCACAGTCCCAAAGTGCCATTTTCACAGTAAAAAGGCCTGGTTCACTTTTGCTTAGCTTAGTCTGTAACTTGAAAACTATGTACCGTATGGCCCTATAAACTGTGTTGGGATGAAAGCTAGCCACTTTGAGCAATGTGGGAAGTGCTGGGGCAGTTTGGGACAACAGGGCCAAAATGTCACTTTCACAGTCCCAAAGTGCCATTTTCACAGTAAAAAGGCCTGGTTCACTTTTGCTTAGCTTAGTCTGTAACTTGAAAACTATGTACCGTATGGCCCTATAAACTGTGTTGGGATGAAAGCTAGCCACGTTGAGCATTGTGGCAAGAGCTGGGGCAGTTTGGGACAACAGGGAATGAACGGGGCCAAAATGTCACTTTCACAGTCCCAAAGTGCCATTTTCACAGTAAAAAGGCCTGGTTCACTTTTGCTTAGCTTAGTCTGTAACTTGAAAACTATGTACCGTATGGCCCTATAAACTGTGTTGGGATGAAAGCTAGCCACTTTGAGCAATGTGGGAAGTGCTGGGGCAGTTTGGGAAAACAGGGCCAAAATGTCACTTTCACAGTCCCAAAGTGCCGTTTTCACAGTAAAAAGGCCTGGTTCACTTTTGCTTAGCTTAGTCTGTAACTTGAAAACTATGTACCGTATGGCCCTATAAACTGTGTTGGGATGAAAGCTAGCCACTTTGAGCAATGTGGGAAGTGCTGGGGCAGTTTGGGACAACAGGGCCAAAATGTCACTTTCACAGTCCCAAAGTGCCATTTTCACAGTAAAAAAAAAAAGATTCATTTTGCTTAGCTTAGTCTGTAACTTGAAAACTATGTACCGTATGGCCCTATAAACTGTGTTGGGATGAAAGCTAGCCACTTTGAGCAATGTGGGAAGTGCTGGGGCAGTTTGGGACAACAGGGCCAAAATGTCACTTTCACAGTCCCAAAGTGCCGTTTTCACAGTAAAAAGGCCTGGTTCACTTTTGCTTAGCTTAGTCTGTAACTTGAAAACTATGTACCGTATGGCCCTATAAACTGTGTTGGGATGAAAGCTAGCCACTTTGAGCAATGTGGGAAGTGCTGGGGCAGTTTGGGACAACAGGGCCAAAATGTCACTTTCACAGTCCCAAAGTGCCGTTTTCACAGTAAAAAGGCCTGGTTCACTTTTGCTTAGCTTAGTCTGTAACTTGAAAACTATGTACCGTATGGCCCTATAAACTGTGTTGGGATGAAAGCTAGCCACTTTGAGCAATGTGGGAAGTGCTGGGGCAGTTTGGGACAACAGGGCCAAAATGTCACTTTCACAGTCCCAAAGTGCCATTTTCACAGTAAAAAGGCCTGGTTCACTTTTGCTTAGCTTAGTCTGTAACTTGAAAACTATGTACCGTATGGCCCTATAAACTGTGTTGGGATGAAAGCTAGCCACTTTGAGCATTGTGGCAAGAGCTGGGGCAGTTTGGGACAACAGGGAATGAACGGGGCCAAAATGTCACTTTCACAGTCCCAAAGTGCCATTTTCACAGTAAAAAGGCCTGGTTCACTTTTGCTTAGCTTAGTCTGTAACTTGAAAACTATGTACCGTATGGCCCTATAAACTGTGTTGGGATGAAAGCTAGCCACTTTGAGCAATGTGGGAAGTGCTGGGGCAGTTTGGGACAACAGGGCCAAAATGTCACTTTCACAGTCCCAAAGTGCCATTTTCACAGTAAAAAGGCCTGGTTCACTTTTGCTTAGCTTAGTCTGTAACTTGAAAACTATGTACCGTATGGCCCTATAAACTGTGTTGGGATGAAAGCTAGCCACTTTGAGCAATGTGGGAAGTGCTGGGGCAGTTTGGGACAACAGGGCCAAAATGTCACTTTCACAGTCCCAAAGTGCCGTTTTCACAGTAAAAAGGCCTGGTTCACTTTTGCTTAGCTTAGTCTGTAACTTGAAAACTATGTACCGTATGGCCCTATAAACTGTGTTGGGATGAAAGCTAGCCACTTTGAGCAATGTGGGAAGTGCTGGGGCAGTTTGGGACAACAGGGCCAAAATGTCACTTTCACAGTCCCAAAGTGCCATTTTCACAGTAAAAAAAAAAAGATTCATTTTGCTTAGCTTAGTCTGTAACTTGAAAACTATGTACCGTATGGCCCTATAAACTGTGTTGGGATGAAAGCTAGCCACTTTGAGCAATGTGGGAAGTGCTGGGGCAGTTTGGGACAACAGGGCCAAAATGTCACTTTCACAGTCCCAAAGTGCCATTTTCACAGTAAAAAAAAAAAGATTCATTTTGCTTAGCTTAGTCTGTAACTTGAAAACTATGTACCGTATGGCCCTATAAACTGTGTTGGGATGAAAGCTAGCCACTTTGAGCATTGTGGCAAGAGCTGGGGCAGTTTGGGACAACAGGGAATGAACGGGGCCAAAATGTCACTTTCACAGTCCCAAAGTGCCATTTTCACAGTAAAAAGGCCTGGTTCACTTTTGCTTAGCTTAGTCTGTAACTTGAAAACTATGTACCGTATGGCCCTATAAACTGTGTTGGGATGAAAGCTAGCCACTTTGAGCAATGTGGGAAGTGCTGGGGCAGTTTGGGACAACAGGGCCAAAATGTCACTTTCACAGTCCCAAAGTGCCATTTTCACAGTAAAAAGGCCTGGTTCACTTTTGCTTAGCTTAGTCTGTAACTTGAAAACTATGTACCGTATGGCCCTATAAACTGTGTTGGGATGAAAGCTAGCCACTTTGAGCAATGTGGGAAGTGCTGGGGCAGTTTGGGACAACAGGGCCAAAATGTCACTTTCACAGTCCCAAAGTGCCATTTTCACAGTAAAAAAAAAAGATTCATTTTGCTTAGCTTAGTCTGTAACTTGAAAACTATGTACCGTATGGCCCTATAAACTGTGTTGGGATGAAAGCTAGCCACTTTGAGCAATGTGGGAAGTGCTGGGGCAGTTTGGGACAACAGGGCCAAAATGTCACTTTCACAGTCCCAAAGTGCCATTTTCACAGTAAAAAGGCCTGGTTCACTTTTGCTTAGCTTAGTCTGTAACTTGAAAACTATGTACCGTATGGCCCTATAAACTGTGTTGGGATGAAAGCTAGCCACTTTGAGCAATGTGGGAAGTGCTGGGGCAGTTTGGGACAACAGGGCCAAAATGTCACTTTCACAGTCCCAAAGTGCCATTTTCACAGTAAAAAGGCCTGGTTCACTTTTGCTTAGCTTAGTCTGTAACTTGAAAACTATGTACCGTATGGCCCTATAAACTGTGTTGGGATGAAAGCTAGCCACGTTGAGCATTGTGGCAAGAGCTGGGGCAGTTTGGGACAACAGGGAATGAACGGGGCCAAAATGTCACTTTCACAGTCCCAAAGTGCCATTTTCACAGTAAAAAGGCCTGGTTCACTTTTGCTTAGCTTAGTCTGTAACTTGAAAACTATGTACCGTATGGCCCTATAAACTGTGTTGGGATGAAAGCTAGCCACTTTGAGCATTGTGGCAAGAGCTGGGGCAGTTTGGGACAACAGGGAATGAACGGGGCCAAAATGTCACTTTCACAGTCCCAAAGTGCCATTTTCACAGTAAAAAGGCCTGGTTCACTTTTGCTTAGCTTAGTCTGTAACTTGAAAACTATGTACCGTATGGCCCTATAAACTGTGTTGGGATGAAAGCTAGCCACTTTGAGCAATGTGGGAAGTGCTGGGGCAGTTTGGGACAACAGGGCCAAAATGTCACTTTCACAGTCCCAAAGTGCCATTTTCACAGTAAAAAGGCCTGGTTCACTTTTGCTTAGCTTAGTCTGTAACTTGAAAACTATGTACCGTATGGCCCTATAAACTGTGTTGGGATGAAAGCTAGCCACTTTGAGCAATGTGGGAAGTGCTGGGGCAGTTTGGGACAACAGGGCCAAAATGTCACTTTCACAGTCCCAAAGTGCCATTTTCACAGTAAAAAAAAAAAGATTCATTTTGCTTAGCTTAGTCTGTAACTTGAAAACTATGTACCGTATGGCCCTATAAACTGTGTTGGGATGAAAGCTAGCCACTTTGAGCAATGTGGGAAGTGCTGGGGCAGTTTGGGACAACAGGGCCAAAATGTCACTTTCACAGTCCCAAAGTGCCATTTTCACAGTAAAAAGGCCTGGTTCACTTTTGCTTAGCTTAGTCTGTAACTTGAAAACTATGTACCGTATGGCCCTATAAACTGTGTTGGGATGAAAGCTAGCCACTTTGAGCAATGTGGGAAGTGCTGGGGCAGTTTGGGACAACAGGGCCAAAATGTCACTTTCACAGTCCCAAAGTGCCATTTTCACAGTAAAAAGGCCTGGTTCACTTTTGCTTAGCTTAGTCTGTAACTTGAAAACTATGTACCGTATGGCCCTATAAACTGTGTTGGGATGAAAGCTAGCCACGTTGAGCATTGTGGCAAGAGCTGGGGCAGTTTGGGACAACAGGGAATGAACGGGGCCAAAATGTCACTTTCACAGTCCCAAAGTGCCATTTTCACAGTAAAAAGGCCTGGTTCACTTTTGCTTAGCTTAGTCTGTAACTTGAAAACTATGTACCGTATGGCCCTATAAACTGTGTTGGGATGAAAGCTAGCCACTTTGAGCAATGTGGGAAGTGCTGGGGCAGTTTGGGACAACAGGGCCAAAATGTCACTTTCACAGTCCCAAAGTGCCGTTTTCACAGTAAAAAGGCCTGGTTCACTTTTGCTTAGCTTAGTCTGTAACTTGAAAACTATGTACCGTATGGCCCTATAAACTGTGTTGGGATGAAAGCTAGCCACTTTGAGCAATGTGGGAAGTGCTGGGGCAGTTTGGGACAACAGGGCCAAAATGTCACTTTCACAGTCCCAAAGTGCCATTTTCACAGTAAAAAAAAAAAGATTCATTTTGCTTAGCTTAGTCTGTAACTTGAAAACTATGTACCGTATGGCCCTATAAACTGTGTTGGGATGAAAGCTAGCCACTTTGAGCAATGTGGGAAGTGCTGGGGCAGTTTGGGACAACAGGGCCAAAATGTCACTTTCACAGTCCCAAAGTGCCGTTTTCACAGTAAAAAGGCCTGGTTCACTTTTGCTTAGCTTAGTCTGTAACTTGAAAACTATGTACCGTATGGCCCTATAAACTGTGTTGGGATGAAAGCTAGCCACTTTGAGCAATGTGGGAAGTGCTGGGGCAGTTTGGGACAACAGGGCCAAAATGTCACTTTCACAGTCCCAAAGTGCCGTTTTCACAGTAAAAAGGCCTGGTTCACTTTTGCTTAGCTTAGTCTGTAACTTGAAAACTATGTACCGTATGGCCCTATAAACTGTGTTGGGATGAAAGCTAGCCACTTTGAGCAATGTGGGAAGTGCTGGGGCAGTTTGGGACAACAGGGCCAAAATGTCACTTTCACAGTCCCAAAGTGCCGTTTTCACAGTAAAAAGGCCTGGTTCACTTTTGCTTAGCTTAGTCTGTAACTTGAAAACTATGTACCGTATGGCCCTATAAACTGTGTTGGGATGAAAGCTAGCCACTTTGAGCAATGTGGGAAGTGCTGGGGCAGTTTGGGACAACAGGGCCAAAATGTCACTTTCACAGTCCCAAAGTGCCATTTTCACAGTAAAAAAAAAAAAGATTCATTTTGCTTAGCTTAGTCTGTAACTTGAAAACTATGTACCGTATGGCCCTATAAACTGTGTTGGGATGAAAGCTAGCCACTTTGAGCAATGTGGGAAGTGCTGGGGCAGTTTGGGACAACAGGGCCAAAATGTCACTTTCACAGTCCCAAAGTGCCGTTTTCACAGTAAAAAGGCCTGGTTCACTTTTGCTTAGCTTAGTCTGTAACTTGAAAACTATGTACCGTATGGCCCTATAAACTGTGTTGGGATGAAAGCTAGCCACTTTGAGCAATGTGGGAAGTGCTGGGGCAGTTTGGGACAACAGGGCCAAAATGTCACTTTCACAGTCCCAAAGTGCCGTTTTCACAGTAAAAAGGCCTGGTTCACTTTTGCTTAGCTTAGTCTGTAACTTGAAAACTATGTACCGTATGGCCCTATAAACTGTGTTGGGATGAAAGCTAGCCACTTTGAGCAATGTGGGAAGTGCTGGGGCAGTTTGGGACAACAGGGCCAAAATGTCACTTTCACAGTCCCAAAGTGCCATTTTCACAGTAAAAAGGCCTGGTTCACTTTTGCTTAGCTTAGTCTGTAACTTGAAAACTATGTACCGTATGGCCCTATAAACTGTGTTGGGATGAAAGCTAGCCACTTTGAGCATTGTGGCAAGAGCTGGGGCAGTTTGGGACAACAGGGAATGAACGGGGCCAAAATGTCACTTTCACAGTCCCAAAGTGCCATTTTCACAGTAAAAAAGCCTGGTTCACTTTTGCTTAGCTTAGTCTGTAACTTGAAAACTATGTACCGTATGGCCCTATAAACTGTGTTGGGATGAAAGCTAGCCACTTTGAGCAATGTGGGAAGTGCTGGGGCAGTTTGGGACAACAGGGCCAAAATGTCACTTTCACAGTCCCAAAGTGCCATTTTCACAGTAAAAAGGCCTGGTTCACTTTTGCTTAGCTTAGTCTGTAACTTGAAAACTATGTACCGTATGGCCCTATAAACTGTGTTGGGATGAAAGCTAGCCACTTTGAGCAATGTGGGAAGTGCTGGGGCAGTTTGGGACAACAGGGCCAAAATGTCACTTTCACAGTCCCAAAGTGCCATTTTCACAGTAAAAAGGCCTGGTTCACTTTTGCTTAGCTTAGTCTGTAACTTGAAAACTATGTACCGTATGGCCCTATAAACTGTGTTGGGATGAAAGCTAGCCACTTTGAGCATTGTGGCAAGAGCTGGGGCAGTTTGGGACAACAGGGAATGAACGGGGCCAAAATGTCACTTTCACAGTCCCAAAGTGCCATTTTCACAGTAAAAAGGCCTGGTTCACTTTTGCTTAGCTTAGTCTGTAACTTGAAAACTATGTACCGTATGGCCCTATAAACTGTGTTGGGATGAAAGCTAGCCACTTTGAGCAATGTGGGAAGTGCTGGGGCAGTTTGGGACAACAGGGCCAAAATGTCACTTTCACAGTCCCAAAGTGCCATTTTCACAGTAAAAAAAAAAGATTCATTTTGCTTAGCTTAGTCTGTAACTTGAAAACTATGTACCGTATGGCCCTATAAACTGTGTTGGGATGAAAGCTAGCCACTTTGAGCAATGTGGGAAGTGCTGGGGCAGTTTGGGACAACAGGGCCAAAATGTCACTTTCACAGTCCCAAAGTGCCGTTTTCACAGTAAAAAGGCCTGGTTCACTTTTGCTTAGCTTAGTCTGTAACTTGAAAACTATGTACCGTATGGCCCTATAAACTGTGTTGGGATGAAAGCTAGCCACTTTGAGCAATGTGGGAAGTGCTGGGGCAGTTTGGGACAACAGGGCCAAAATGTCACTTTCACAGTCCCAAAGTGCCGTTTTCACAGTAAAAAGGCCTGGTTCACTTTTGCTTAGATTAGTCTGTAACTTGAAAACTATGTACCGTATGGCCCTATAAACTGTGTTGGGATGAAAGCTAGCCACTTTGAGCAATGTGGGAAGTGCTGGGGCAGTTTGGGACAACAGGGCCAAAATGTCACTTTCACAGTCCCAAAGTGCCGTTTTCACAGTAAAAAGGCCTGGTTCACTTTTGCTTAGCTTAGTCTGTAACTTGAAAACTATGTACCGTATGGCCCTATAAACTGTGTTGGGATGAAAGCTAGCCACTTTGAGCAATGTGGGAAGTGCTGGGGCAGTTTGGGACAACAGGGCCAAAATGTCACTTTCACAGTCCCAAAGTGCCATTTTCACAGTAAAAAAAAAAAAGATTCATTTTGCTTAGCTTAGTCTGTAACTTGAAAACTATGTACCGTATGGCCCTATAAACTGTGTTGGGATGAAAGCTAGCCACTTTGAGCAATGTGGGAAGTGCTGGGGCAGTTTGGGACAACAGGGCCAAAATGTCACTTTCACAGTCCCAAAGTGCCGTTTTCACAGTAAAAAGGCCTGGTTCACTTTTGCTTAGCTTAGTCTGTAACTTGAAAACTATGTACCGTATGGCCCTATAAACTGTGTTGGGATGAAAGCTAGCCACTTTGAGCAATGTGGGAAGTGCTGGGGCAGTTTGGGACAACAGGGCCAAAATGTCACTTTCACAGTCCCAAAGTGCCGTTTTCACAGTAAAAAGGCCTGGTTCACTTTTGCTTAGCTTAGTCTGTAACTTGAAAACTATGTACCGTATGGCCCTATAAACTGTGTTGGGATGAAAGCTAGCCACTTTGAGCAATGTGGGAAGTGCTGGGGCAGTTTGGGACAACAGGGCCAAAATGTCACTTTCACAGTCCCAAAGTGCCATTTTCACAGTAAAAAGGCCTGGTTCACTTTTGCTTAGCTTAGTCTGTAACTTGAAAACTATGTACCGTATGGCCCTATAAACTGTGTTGGGATGAAAGCTAGCCACTTTGAGCATTGTGGCAAGAGCTGGGGCAGTTTGGGACAACAGGGAATGAACGGGGCCAAAATGTCACTTTCACAGTCCCAAAGTGCCATTTTCACAGTAAAAAGGCCTGGTTCACTTTTGCTTAGCTTAGTCTGTAACTTGAAAACTATGTACCGTATGGCCCTATAAACTGTGTTGGGATGAAAGCTAGCCACTTTGAGCAATGTGGGAAGTGCTGGGGCAGTTTGGGACAACAGGGCCAAAATGTCACTTTCACAGTCCCAAAGTGCCATTTTCACAGTAAAAAGGCCTGGTTCACTTTTGCTTAGCTTAGTCTGTAACTTGAAAACTATGTACCGTATGGCCCTATAAACTGTGTTGGGATGAAAGCTAGCCACTTTGAGCAATGTGGGAAGTGCTGGGGCAGTTTGGGACAACAGGGCCAAAATGTCACTTTCACAGTCCCAAAGTGCCATTTTCACAGTAAAAAGGCCTGGTTCACTTTTGCTTAGCTTAGTCTGTAACTTGAAAACTATGTACCGTATGGCCCTATAAACTGTGTTGGGATGAAAGCTAGCCACTTTGAGCATTGTGGCAAGAGCTGGGGCAGTTTGGGACAACAGGGAATGAACGGGGCCAAAATGTCACTTTCACAGTCCCAAAGTGCCATTTTCACAGTAAAAAGGCCTGGTTCACTTTTGCTTAGCTTAGTCTGTAACTTGAAAACTATGTACCGTATGGCCCTATAAACTGTGTTGGGATGAAAGCTAGCCACTTTGAGCAATGTGGGAAGTGCTGGGGCAGTTTGGGACAACAGGGCCAAAATGTCACTTTCACAGTCCCAAAGTGCCATTTTCACAGTAAAAAGGCCTGGTTCACTTTTGCTTAGCTTAGTCTGTAACTTGAAAACTATGTACCGTATGGCCCTATAAACTGTGTTGGGATGAAAGCTAGCCACTTTGAGCAATGTGGGAAGTGCTGGGGCAGTTTGGGACAACAGGGCCAAAATGTCACTTTCACAGTCCCAAAGTGCCATTTTCACAGTAAAAAAAAAAAGATTCATTTTGCTTAGCTTAGTCTGTAACTTGAAAACTATGTACCGTATGGCCCTATAAACTGTGTTGGGATGAAAGCTAGCCACTTTGAGCAATGTGGGAAGTGCTGGGGCAGTTTGGGACAACAGGGCCAAAATGTCACTTTCACAGTCCCAAAGTGCCATTTTCACAGTAAAAAGGCCTGGTTCACTTTTGCTTAGCTTAGTCTGTAACTTGAAAACTATGTACCGTATGGCCCTATAAACTGTGTTGGGATGAAAGCTAGCCACTTTGAGCAATGTGGGAAGTGCTGGGGCAGTTTGGGACAACAGGGCCAAAATGTCACTTTCACAGTCCCAAAGTGCCATTTTCACAGTAAAAAGGCCTGGTTCACTTTTGCTTAGCTTAGTCTGTAACTTGAAAACTATGTACCGTATGGCCCTATAAACTGTGTTGGGATGAAAGCTAGCCACGTTGAGCATTGTGGCAAGAGCTGGGGCAGTTTGGGACAACAGGGAATGAACGGGGCCAAAATGTCACTTTCACAGTCCCAAAGTGCCATTTTCACAGTAAAAAGGCCTGGTTCACTTTTGCTTAGCTTAGTCTGTAACTTGAAAACTATGTACCGTATGGCCCTATAAACTGTGTTGGGATGAAAGCTAGCCACTTTGAGCAATGTGGGAAGTGCTGGGGCAGTTTGGGACAACAGGGCCAAAATGTCACTTTCACAGTCCCAAAGTGCCGTTTTCACAGTAAAAAGGCCTGGTTCACTTTTGCTTAGCTTAGTCTGTAACTTGAAAACTATGTACCGTATGGCCCTATAAACTGTGTTGGGATGAAAGCTAGCCACTTTGAGCAATGTGGGAAGTGCTGGGGCAGTTTGGGACAACAGGGCCAAAATGTCACTTTCACAGTCCCAAAGTGCCATTTTCACAGTAAAAAAAAAAAGATTCATTTTGCTTAGCTTAGTCTGTAACTTGAAAACTATGTACCGTATGGCCCTATAAACTGTGTTGGGATGAAAGCTAGCCACTTTGAGCAATGTGGGAAGTGCTGGGGCAGTTTGGGACAACAGGGCCAAAATGTCACTTTCACAGTCCCAAAGTGCCGTTTTCACAGTAAAAAGGCCTGGTTCACTTTTGCTTAGCTTAGTCTGTAACTTGAAAACTATGTACCGTATGGCCCTATAAACTGTGTTGGGATGAAAGCTAGCCACTTTGAGCAATGTGGGAAGTGCTGGGGCAGTTTGGGACAACAGGGCCAAAATGTCACTTTCACAGTCCCAAAGTGCCGTTTTCACAGTAAAAAGGCCTGGTTCACTTTTGCTTAGCTTAGTCTGTAACTTGAAAACTATGTACCGTATGGCCCTATTGCTCAAAGTGGCTAGCTTTCATCCCAACACAGTTTATAGGGCCATACGGTACATACGGTACAGTCCTATTCGTCTGTGCCTCAATCTCAAAATGACATTGATGGGTACCTATGGGTATTTATGTTAGACACACCCACAGACACACCCCCAGATTCTCAGCCACACCCACAGGTTTATTTTAATATGTGGAGTGGCTATTCAACCACCAGGTGGCGTCGGCCCATGATGAGCAGAGCTGCATGCACTGAGTCTTAATATGTAGCTTCTAGCAATATGCAGTAAATTTGTACTGTAAACTAAAGTATCAATACTGTAATATTGAAATACATTGAAATACATACTGTTACAAGTAATATTTATTTGAGTAAGCGGTTAGGGTCCATTTGGTTCCATTTCTACACTCTAAAGTTAAATTATCATTGATGTTACAATATAAATATTGGGGGTCCCAGAGATATAAATGCCATTAAATGGGGGTCCATACTCCATAGACTAATGCATGTCAAACTGGGGGTCCTTGAAATTAAACGGGTTGAGAGTCACTGCTATAGCTGTAAAAACCTTCTCTTATGGGGGTCCCTGGCATATCTTTTCAAATGGGGGTCCCTGGCATATATTTTTCAAATGGGGGTCCCTGGCATATCTCTTCAAATGGGGGTCCCTGGCATATATTTTTCAAATGGGGGTCCCTGGCATATCTTTTTCAAATGGGGGTCAGTGGCATATCTCTTCAAATGGGGGTCCCTGGCATATCTTTTTCAAATGGGGGTCCCTGGCATATATTTTTCAAATGGGGGTCCCTGGCATATCTCATCAAATGGGGGTCCCTGGCATATCTTTTTCAAATGGGGGTCCCTGGCATATCTTTTTCAAATGGGGGTCCCTGGCATATATTTTTCAAATGGGGGTCCCTGGCATATCTTTTTCAAATGGGGGTCCCTGGCATATCTCTTCAAATGGGGGTCCCTGGCATATCTTTTTCAAATGGGGGTCCCTGGCATATCTCTTCAAATGGGGGTCCCTGGCATATCTTTTCAAATGGGGGTCCCTGGCATATCTTTTTCAAATGGGGGTCCCTGGCATATCTTTTTCAAATGGGGGTCCCTGGCATATCTCTTCAAATGGGGGTCCCTGGCAACTCTATCTCTCTCCCTCCCTCCATCTCTCTCTCCCTCCCTCCATCCCTCACTCCCTCCCTCTCTGCCTAAACAGTGGTCCCTGAGGGGCTCCAGGTGGTCCCCAGCTAAATGGATAGTTGTTAACCAAATGGACCCTTATAGATATTTAACTCTATTAAATGTACTCTATTACAAATAGTGGCATAGATAGTCAGGGTCTGTCTGTCTGTCTGCCTGCCTGCCAAATTACAATATTTGCCTCTGAGATGTGGAGTAGAAGTAAAAGTATTGGAAATCGGTAATACTTTAGGCTCTTTGGATGCAAGAGAATATAGAGTATTTTAATTCATATTTAATGATGTTCAGGAGTTTAATACATTATGTGAGCTGAAATGCTTCACAGTTTCCTGGCACAGTGGCAAGACAGTTCATATTACCCCACCCCCCACGGCGCATCCAACACCTTTAGCTGTATCCCAAACAAACAATGGAGCCAGGGTGAAATGTTATTCACTTCAAACTGTGCTCTCCTATGTTTTTTCCCTGCACACTGTTCTTAAAGGATTCAATCAATCAATTACATGAACCCTAACGCAATGTTGTTTGTTTTGAATGTATATATCATTAGTTTTCATGTTCCATTTAGGTTATTTTTTATTGTAATATGGGGTATTTGTAAGGGAATTAAAATGTTCAGAAGTGACAGACTACACTATGCATCCACTGCACACAAAATGGAGTGGAAACTGAGTTACATGTCCTAACCGTACAGAACTTCTGGGCTGTACGTTTTGATTAATTGAATACACAGGACCTCAATGGAAACAGGCCATATCTTGGGGTTAATCCTTTTGGTAAATGGTAAATTGTGCTTTTATATAGCGCTTTTATCACAATCGCTTTATATCATACTCTTGTTTGTATTCAACTTGACTTTATGTGCGTGTTTCTTACAAATAAAGTAGTCAATCCATCAATGAGTTATACAATGGAATCCTCATTTATCTCTGAGAGTGTAGCCTACAGGAGTCTGGTTTGAACTGAAATGTACTTCATGTCAAACTGTAGGTGCTTTCCTGTGCTTCCCCCCCTGCATACCGTTCATAAAGTATTAAATCAATCAACATGAACCCTAACATTAGGTTGTTTGTTTTGAATATATCATTAGTTTCCACTTTCCATTTAGTTTAGTTTTTTTATTGTAATATGGGGTATATAACTGATTGATTAATTGACTCGGTTATTTAACAGTTTGCAATAAACAAGCACAGAAAGTACATCTTGGTGGTGTGTAGCGAATCTTGTGGACCAGACCCATTGCAAGATGCTGTACTCTGTTGTCAACCCTAAGCCCTTCCAGCCTTTCAAAGTGTGGAGGTGTTAGTTGGATTCGGGGGTTGAGGCCAAGTAGTAGCCTGACCAGCTTATTAGCATGTCTAAAGAGACAATTGAAGCTGGAGATCCTAGTGAGTTCTGTCGGAGTAGCACAATAAGCATTTAGAAATTCAAAAGAATCTTGAGTAAACAAATTAGGAGGGAAGGACAGATTTACAGACATACCAATAGTAGTGAAAAGTCTTTTTACTTTTTTTCAGTAACACACACACACGCACGCACGCACGCACACACACACACACACACACACACACACACACACACACACACACACACACACACACACATAAATATATATATATATATATAATATATATATATAAAGCTCCTTTGAATTTAATTTAATTTAGATTTTCTGTCTCATTTCAAGTTTTCAAATATATAAAAATATTTTGAAAATAGCAGATCCACAAGCTCACACGCTATTTTAAAATGGCCAAATTGTGTATAGTTGTTAATGTGTATTTTATTTACTTCTACTTTTTATTTATTTTTATTTGCAAACTTTAGTTAATGTACAGTTAATGTACAGTCCTCAGAACAGGGGGTATTTAATTGCAAACATTTCATCAATAATCATCAAGACAATATTCAGATTAAAGAGACACGCCAAGGACCCCCCACCCGAAGAGACACGACAGGGACCCCCACCCGAAGAGACACGCCAGGGACCCCCCCCTCCATAGACTAATGGCTATAGCTCTAAAAACCTTCTCTTATGGGGGTCCCTGGCATATCCTCTCAAATGGGGGTCCCCGGCACATCTCCCAAACGGGGGTCCCTGGCACATCCCTTCAAATTTTCATTAAATTTGCAAGCTGTATAGTTGGGTGGGGGGGTGTTAAGGATTCAAATTAAAAAGGGCTAAAGTAGCAGATCTACAAGCTCAAAATAATCAATAATCATCAAGACAATATTCAGATTAAAGAGATATGCCAGGGACCCCACCTGAAGAGACACGCCAGGGACCCCCCACCCGAAGAGACACGCCAGGGACCCCCACCCGAAGAGACACGCCAGGGACCCCCCCTCCATACTCCATAGATAGACTAATGCATGTCAAACTGGGGGTCCTTGAAATTAAACGGGTTGAGAGTCACTGCTATAGCTGTAAAAACCTTCTCTTATGGGGTCCCTGGCATATCCTCTCAAATGGGGGGTCCCTGGCACATCCCTTCAAATTTTCATTAAATTTGCAAGCTGAATACTGCACTGGCCTCTGTCCTACTGCCCTACTGCCACCTACTGTCTGTTTATTATATTACACAGTAGGTGAAAAGAAAACTCCCCTTAAGACTAAACCACACCCATGAGAGGTGTGACTTCCATAGGTACCCAGGTACTTTTAAATACCTAGAGGTAACTATGGGTACTGGGCCGGCATAAACCAAGGGAACCCCACTGTAGTTTTCAAGTTACAGACTAAGCTAAGCAAAAGTGAACCAGGCCTTTTTACTGTGAAAATGGCACTTTGGGACTGTGAAAGTGACATTTTGGCCCTGTTGTCCCAAACTGCCCCAGCACTTCCCACATTGCTCAAAGTGGCTAGCTTTCATCCCAACACAGTTTATAGGGCCATACGGTACATAGTTTTCAAGTTACAGACTAAGCTAAGCAAAATTAATCTTTTTTTTTTTACTGTGAAAATGGCACTTTGGGACTGTGAAAGTGACATTTTGGCCCTGTTGTCCCAAACTGCCCCAGCACTTCCCACATTGCTCAAAGTGGCTAGCTTTCATCCCAACACAGTTTATAGGGCCATACGGTACATAGTTTTCAAGTTACAGACTAAGCTAAGCAAAAGTGAACCAGGCCTTTTTACTGTGAAAATGGCACTTTGGGACTGTGAAAGTGACATTTTGGCCCTGTTGTCCCAAACTGCCCCAGCACTTCCCACATTGCTCAAAGTGGCTAGCTTTCATCCCAACACAGTTTATAGGGCCATACGGTACATAGTTTTCAAGTTACAGACTAAGCTAAGCAAAAGTGAACCAGGCCTTTTTACTGTGAAAATGGCACTTTGGGACTGTGAAAGTGACATTTTGGCCCCGTTCATTCCCTGTTGTCCCAAACTGCCCCAGCTCTTGCCACAATGCTCAAAGTGGCTAGCTTTCATCCCAACACAGTTTATAGGGCCATACGGTACATAGTTTTCAAGTTACAGACTAAGCTAAGCAAAAGTGAACCAGGCCTTTTTACTGTGAAAATGGCACTTTGGGACTGTGAAAGTGACATTTTGGCCCTGTTGTCCCAAACTGCCCCAGCACTTCCCACATTGCTCAAAGTGGCTAGCTTTCATCCCAACACAGTTTATAGGGCCATACGGTACATAGTTTTCAAGTTACAGACTAAGCTAAGCAAAATGAATCTTTTTTTTTTTACTGTGAAAATGGCACTTTGGGACTGTGAAAGTGACATTTTGGCCCTGTTGTCCCAAACTGCCCCAGCACTTCCCACATTGCTCAAAGTGGCTAGCTTTCATCCCAACACAGTTTATAGGGCCATACGGTACATAGTTTTCAAGTTACAGACTAAGCTAAGCAAAAGTGAACCAGGCCTTTTTACTGTGAAAACGGCACTTTGGGACTGTGAAAGTGACATTTTGGCCCTGTTGTCCCAAACTGCCCCAGCACTTCCCACATTGCTCAAAGTGGCTAGCTTTCATCCCAACACAGTTTATAGGGCCATACGGTACATAGTTTTCAAGTTACAGACTAAGCTAAGCAAAAGTAAACCAGGCCTTTTTACTGTGAAAATGGCACTTTGGGACTGTGAAAGTGACATTTTGGCCCTGTTGTCCCAAACTGCCCCAGCACTTCCCACATTGCTCAAAGTGGCTAGCTTTCATCCCAACACAGTTTATAGGGCCATACGGTACATAGTTTTCAAGTTACAGACTAAGCTAAGCAAAAGTGAACCAGGCCTTTTTACTGTGAAAATGGCACTTTGGGACTGTGAAAGTGACATTTTGGCCCCGTTCATTCCCTGTTGTCCCAAACTGCCCCAGCTCTTGCCACAATGCTCAAAGTGGCTAGCTTTCATCCCAACACAGTTTATAGGGCCATACGGTACATAGTTTTCAAGTTACAGACTAAGCTAAGCAAAAGTGAACCAGGCCTTTTTACTGTGAAAATGGCACTTTGGGACTGTGAAAGTGACATTTTGGCCCTGTTGTCCCAAACTGCCCCAGCACTTCCCACATTGCTCAAAGTGGCTAGCTTTCATCCCAACACAGTTTATAGGGCCATACGGTACATAGTTTTCAAGTTACAGACTAAGCTAAGCAAAAGTGAACCAGGCCTTTTTACTGTGAAAACGGCACTTTGGGACTGTGAAAGTGACATTTTGGCCCTGTTGTCCCAAACTGCCCCAGCACTTCCCACATTGCTCAAAGTGGCTAGCTTTCATCCCAACACAGTTTATAGGGCCATACGGTACATAGTTTTCAAGTTACAGACTAAGCTAAGCAAAATGAATCATTTTTTTTTTACTGTGAAAATGGCACTTTGGGACTGTGAAAGTGACATTTTGGCCCTGTTGTCCCAAACTGCCCCAGCACTTCCCACATTGCTCAAAGTGGCTAGCTTTCATCCCAACACAGTTTATAGGGCCATACGGTACATAGTTTTCAAGTTACAGACTAAGCTAAGCAAAAGTGAACCAGGCCTTTTTACTGTGAAAACGGCACTTTGGGACTGTGAAAGTGACATTTTGGCCCTGTTGTCCCAAACTGCCCCAGCACTTCCCACATTGCTCAAAGTGGCTAGCTTTCATCCCAACACAGTTTATAGGGCCATACGGTACATAGTTTTCAAGTTACAGACTAAGCTAAGCAAAAGTGAACCAGGCCTTTTTACTGTGAAAATGGCACTTTGGGACTGTGAAAGTGACATTTTGGCCCCGTTCATTCCCTGTTGTCCCAAACTGCCCCAGCTCTTGCCACAATGCTCAACGTGGCTAGCTTTCATCCCAACACAGTTTATAGGGCCATACGGTACATAGTTTTCAAGTTACAGACTAAGCTAAGCAAAAGTGAACCAGGCCTTTTTACTGTGAAAATGGCACTTTGGGACTGTGAAAGTGACATTTTGGCCCTGTTGTCCCAAACTGCCCCAGCACTTCCCACATTGCTCAAAGTGGCTAGCTTTCATCCCAACACAGTTTATAGGGCCATACGGTACATAGTTTTCAAGTTACAGACTGAGCTAAGCAAAAGTGAACCAGGCCTTTTTACTGTGAAAATGGCACTTTGGGACTGTGAAAGTGACATTTTGGCCCTGTTGTCCCAAACTGCCCCAGCACTTCCCACATTGCTCAAAGTGGCTAGCTTTCATCCCAACACAGTTTATAGGTCCATACGGTACATAGTTTTCAAGTTACAGACTAAGCTAAGCAAAATGAATCTTTTTTTTTTTACTGTGAAAATGGCACTTTGGGACTGTGAAAGTGACATTTTGGCCCTGTTGTCCCAAACTGCCCCAGCACTTCCCACATTGCTCAAAGTGGCTAGCTTTCATCCCAACACAGTTTATAGGGCCATACGGTACATAGTTTTCAAGTTACAGACTAAGCTAAGCAAAAGTGAACCAGGCCTTTTTACTGTGAAAATGGCACTTTGGGACTGTGAAAGTGACATTTTGGCCCTGTTGTCCCAAACTGCCCCAGCACTTCCCACATTGCTCAAAGTGGCTAGCTTTCATCCCAACACAGTTTATAGGGCCATACGGTACATAGTTTTCAAGTTACAGACTAAGCTAAGCAAAAGTGAACCAGGCCTTTTTACTGTGAAAATGGCACTTTGGGACTGTGAAAGTGACATTTTGGCCCCGTTCATTCCCTGTTGTCCCAAACTGCCCCAGCTCTTGCCACAATGCTCAAAGTGGCTAGCTTTCATCCCAACACAGTTTATAGGGCCATACGGTACATAGTTTTCAAGTTACAGACTAAGCTAAGCAAAAGTGAACCAGGCCTTTTTACTGTGAAAATGGCACTTTGGGACTGTGAAAGTGACATTTTGGCCCTGTTGTCCCAAACTGCCCCAGCACTTCCCACATTGCTCAAAGTGGCTAGCTTTCATCCCAACACAGTTTATAGGGCCATACGGTACATAGTTTTCAAGTTACAGACTAAGCTAAGCAAAAGTGAACCAGGCCTTTTTACTGTGAAAATGGCACTTTGGGACTGTGAAAGTGACATTTTGGCCCTGTTGTCCCAAACTGCCCCAGCACTTCCCACATTGCTCAAAGTGGCTAGCTTTCATCCCAACACAGTTTATAGGGCCATACGGTACATAGTTTTCAAGTTACAGACTAAGCTAAGCAAAATGAATCTTTTTTTTTTTACTGTGAAAATGGCACTTTGGGACTGTGAAAGTGACATTTTGGCCCTGTTGTCCCAAACTGCCCCAGCACTTCCCACATTGCTCAAAGTGGCTAGCTTTCATCCCAACACAGTTTATAGGGCCATACGGTACATAGTTTTCAAGTTACAGACTAAGCTAAGCAAAAGTGAACCAGGCCTTTTTACTGTGAAAATGGCACTTTGGGACTGTGAAAGTGACATTTTGGCCCCGTTCATTCCCTGTTGTCCCAAACTGCCCCAGCTCTTGCCACAATGCTCAAAGTGGCTAGCTTTCATCCCAACACAGTTTATAGGGCCATACGGTACATAGTTTTCAAGTTACAGACTAAGCTAAGCAAAAGTGAACCAGGCCTTTTTACTGTGAAAACGGCACTTTGGGACTGTGAAAGTGACATTTTGGCCCTGTTGTCCCAAACTGCCCCAGCACTTCCCACATTGCTCAAAGTGGCTAGCTTTCATCCCAACACAGTTTATAGGGCCATACGGTACATAGTTTTCAAGTTACAGACTAAGCTAAGCAAAAGTGAACCAGGCCTTTTTACTGTGAAAACGGCACTTTGGGACTGTGAAAGTGACATTTTGGCCCTGTTGTCCCAAACTGCCCCAGCACTTCCCACATTGCTCAAAGTGGCTAGCTTTCATCCCAACACAGTTTATAGGGCCATACGGTACATAGTTTTCAAGTTACAGACTAAGCTAAGCAAAATGAATCTTTTTTTTTTTACTGTGAAAATGGCACTTTGGGACTGTGAAAGTGACATTTTGGCCCTGTTGTCCCAAACTACCCCAGCACTTCCCACATTGCTCAAAGTGGCTAGCTTTCATCCCAACACAGTTTATAGGGCCATACGGTACATAGTTTTCAAGTTACAGACTAAGCTAAGCAAAAGTGAACCAGGCCTTTTTACTGTGAAAACGGCACTTTGGGACTGTGAAAGTGACATTTTGGCCCTGTTGTCCCAAACTGCCCCAGCACTTCCCACATTGCTCAAAGTGGCTAGCTTTCATCCCAACACAGTTTATAGGGCCATACGGTACATAGTTTTCAAGTTACAGACTAAGCTAAGCAAAAGTGAACCAGGCCTTTTTACTGTGAAAATGGCACTTTGGGACTGTGAAAGTGACATTTTGGCCCCGTTCATTCCCTGTTGTCCCAAACTGCCCCAGCTCTTGCCACAATGCTCAACGTGGCTAGCTTTCATCCCAACACAGTTTATAGGGCCATACGGTACATAGTTTTCAAGTTACAGACTAAGCTAAGCAAAAGTGAACCAGGCCTTTTTACTGTGAAAATGGCACTTTGGGACTGTGAAAGTGACATTTTGGCCCTGTTGTCCCAAACTGCCCCAGCACTTCCCACATTGCTCAAAGTGGCTAGCTTTCATCCCAACACAGTTTATAGGGCCATACGGTACATAGTTTTCAAGTTACAGACTAAGCTAAGCAAAAGTGAACCAGGCCTTTTTACTGTGAAAACGGCACTTTGGGACTGTGAAAGTGACATTTTGGCCCTGTTGTCCCAAACTGCCCCAGCACTTCCCACATTGCTCAAAGTGGCTAGCTTTCATCCCAACACAGTTTATAGGGCCATACGGTACATAGTTTTCAAGTTACAGACTAAGCTAAGCAAAAGTGAACCAGGCCTTTTTACTGTGAAAATGGCACTTTGGGACTGTGAAAGTGACATTTTGGCCCTGTTGTCCCAAACTGCCCCAGCACTTCCCACATTGCTCAAAGTGGCTAGCTTTCATCCCAACACAGTTTATAGGGCCATACGGTACATAGTTTTCAAGTTACAGACTAAGCTAAGCAAAAGTGAACCAGGCCTTTTTACTGTGAAAATGGCACTTTGGGACTGTGAAAGTGACATTTTGGCCCCGTTCATTCCCTGTTGTCCCAAACTGCCCCAGCTCTTGCCACAATGCTCAAAGTGGCTAGCTTTCATCCCAACACAGTTTATAGGGCCATACGGTACATAGTTTTCAAGTTACAGACTAAGCTAAGCAAAAGTGAACCAGGCCTTTTTACTGTGAAAATGGCACTTTGGGACTGTGAAAGTGACATTTTGGCCCTGTTGTCCCAAACTGCCCCAGCACTTCCCACATTGCTCAAAGTGGCTAGCTTTCATCCCAACACAGTTTATAGGGCCATACGGTACATAGTTTTCAAGTTACAGACTAAGCTAAGCAAAAGTGAACCAGGCCTTTTTACTGTGAAAACGGCACTTTGGGACTGTGAAAGTGACATTTTGGCCCTGTTGTCCCAAACTGCCCCAGCACTTCCCACATTGCTCAAAGTGGCTAGCTTTCATCCCAACACAGTTTATAGGGCCATACGGTACATAGTTTTCAAGTTACAGACTAAGCTAAGCAAAAGTGAACCAGGCCTTTTTACTGTGAAAATGGCACTTTGGGACTGTGAAAGTGACATTTTGGCCCCGTTCATTCCCTGTTGTCCCAAACTGCCCCAGCTCTTGCCACAATGCTCAACGTGGCTAGCTTTCATCCCAACACAGTTTATAGGGCCATACGGTACATAGTTTTCAAGTTACAGACTAAGCTAAGCAAAAGTGAACCAGGCCTTTTTACTGTGAAAATGGCACTTTGGGACTGTGAAAGTGACATTTTGGCCCTGTTGTCCCAAACTGCCCCAGCACTTCCCACATTGCTCAAAGTGGCTAGCTTTCATCCCAACACAGTTTATAGGGCCATACGGTACATAGTTTTCAAGTTACAGACTAAGCTAAGCAAAATGAATCTTTTTTTTTTTACTGTGAAAATGGCACTTTGGGACTGTGAAAGTGACATTTTGGCCCTGTTGTCCCAAACTGCCCCAGCACTTCCCACATTGCTCAAAGTGGCTAGCTTTCATCCCAACACAGTTTATAGGGCCATACGGTACATAGTTTTCAAGTTACAGACTAAGCTAAGCAAAAGTGAACCAGGCCTTTTTACTGTGAAAATGGCACTTTGGGACTGTGAAAGTGACATTTTGGCCCTGTTGTCCCAAACTGCCCCAGCACTTCCCACATTGCTCAAAGTGGCTAGCTTTCATCCCAACACAGTTTATAGGGCCATACGGTACATAGTTTTCAAGTTACAGACTAAGCTAAGCAAAAGTGAACCAGGCCTTTTTACTGTGAAAATGGCACTTTGGGACTGTGAAAGTGACATTTTGGCCCCGTTCATTCCCTGTTGTCCCAAACTGCCCCAGCTCTTGCCACAATGCTCAAAGTGGCTAGCTTTCATCCCAACACAGTTTATAGGGCCATACGGTACATAGTTTTCAAGTTACAGACTAAGCTAAGCAAAAGTGAACCAGGCCTTTTTACTGTGAAAATGGCACTTTGGGACTGTGAAAGTGACATTTTGGCCCTGTTGTCCCAAACTGCCCCAGCACTTCCCACATTGCTCAAAGTGGCTAGCTTTCATCCCAACACAGTTTATAGGGCCATACGGTACATAGTTTTCAAGTTACAGACTAAGCTAAGCAAAAGTGAACCAGGCCTTTTTACTGTGAAAATGGCACTTTGGGACTGTGAAAGTGACATTTTGGCCCTGTTGTCCCAAACTGCCCCAGCACTTCCCACATTGCTCAAAGTGGCTAGCTTTCATCCCAACACAGTTTATAGGGCCATACGGTACATAGTTTTCAAGTTACAGACTAAGCTAAGCAAAATGAATCTTTTTTTTTTTACTGTGAAAATGGCACTTTGGGACTGTGAAAGTGACATTTTGGCCCTGTTGTCCCAAACTGCCCCAGCACTTCCCACATTGCTCAAAGTGGCTAGCTTTCATCCCAACACAGTTTATAGGGCCATACGGTACATAGTTTTCAAGTTACAGACTAAGCTAAGCAAAAGTGAACCAGGCCTTTTTACTGTGAAAATGGCACTTTGGGACTGTGAAAGTGACATTTTGGCCCCGTTCATTCCCTGTTGTCCCAAACTGCCCCAGCTCTTGCCACAATGCTCAAAGTGGCTAGCTTTCATCCCAACACAGTTTATAGGGCCATACGGTACATAGTTTTCAAGTTACAGACTAAGCTAAGCAAAAGTGAACCAGGCCTTTTTACTGTGAAAACGGCACTTTGGGACTGTGAAAGTGACATTTTGGCCCTGTTGTCCCAAACTGCCCCAGCACTTCCCACATTGCTCAAAGTGGCTAGCTTTCATCCCAACACAGTTTATAGGGCCATACGGTACATAGTTTTCAAGTTACAGACTAAGCTAAGCAAAAGTGAACCAGGCCTTTTTACTGTGAAAACGGCACTTTGGGACTGTGAAAGTGACATTTTGGCCCTGTTGTCCCAAACTGCCCCAGCACTTCCCACATTGCTCAAAGTGGCTAGCTTTCATCCCAACACAGTTTATAGGGCCATACGGTACATAGTTTTCAAGTTACAGACTAAGCTAAGCAAAATGAATCTTTTTTTTTTTACTGTGAAAATGGCACTTTGGGACTGTGAAAGTGACATTTTGGCCCTGTTGTCCCAAACTGCCCCAGCACTTCCCACATTGCTCAAAGTGGCTAGCTTTCATCCCAACACAGTTTATAGGGCCATACGGTACATAGTTTTCAAGTTACAGACTAAGCTAAGCAAAAGTGAACCAGGCCTTTTTACTGTGAAAACGGCACTTTGGGACTGTGAAAGTGACATTTTGGCCCTGTTGTCCCAAACTGCCCCAGCACTTCCCACATTGCTCAAAGTGGCTAGCTTTCATCCCAACACAGTTTATAGGGCCATACGGTACATAGTTTTCAAGTTACAGACTAAGCTAAGCAAAAGTGAACCAGGCCTTTTTACTGTGAAAATGGCACTTTGGGACTGTGAAAGTGACATTTTGGCCCTGTTGTCCCAAACTGCCCCAGCACTTCCCACATTGCTCAAAGTGGCTAGCTTTCATCCCAACACAGTTTATAGGGCCATACGGTACATAGTTTTCAAGTTACAGACTAAGCTAAGCAAAAGTGAACCAGGCCTTTTTACTGTGAAAATGGCACTTTGGGACTGTGAAAGTGACATTTTGGCCCCGTTCATTCCCTGTTGTCCCAAACTGCCCCAGCTCTTGCCACAATGCTCAAAGTGGCTAGCTTTCATCCCAACACAGTTTATAGGGCCATACGGTACATAGTTTTCAAGTTACAGACTAAGCTAAGCAAAAGTGAACCAGGCCTTTTTACTGTGAAAATGGCACTTTGGGACTGTGAAAGTGACATTTTGGCCCTGTTGTCCCAAACTGCCACAGCACTTCCCACATTGCTCAAAGTGGCTAGCTTTCATCCCAACACAGTTTATAGGGCCATACGGTACATAGTTTTCAAGTTACAGACTAAGCTAAGCAAAAGTGAACCAGGCCTTTTTACTGTGAAAACGGCACTTTGGGACTGTGAAAGTGACATTTTGGCCCTGTTGTCCCAAACTGCCCCAGCACTTCCCACATTGCTCAAAGTGGCTAGCTTTCATCCCAACACAGTTTATAGGGCCATACGGTACATAGTTTTCAAGTTACAGACTAAGCTAAGCAAAAGTGAACCAGGCCTTTTTACCGTGAAAACGGCACTTTGGGACTGTGAAAGTGACATTTTGGCCCTGTTGTCCCAAACTGCCCCAGCACTTCCCACATTGCTCAAAGTGGCTAGCTTTCATCCCAACACAGTTTATAGGGCCATACGGTACATAGTTTTCAAGTTACAGACTAAGCTAAGCAAAATGAATCTTTTTTTTTTTACTGTGAAAATGGCACTTTGGGACTGTGAAAGTGACATTTTGGCCCTGTTGTCCCAAACTGCCCCAGCACTTCCCACATTGCTCAAAGTGGCTAGCTTTCATCCCAACACAGTTTATAGGGCCATACGGTACATAGTTTTCAAGTTACAGACTAAGCTAAGCAAAAGTGAACCAGGCCTTTTTACTGTGAAAACGGCACTTTGGGACTGTGAAAGTGACATTTTGGCCCTGTTGTCCCAAACTGCCCCAGCACTTCCCACATTGCTCAAAGTGGCTAGCTTTCATCCCAACACAGTTTTTAGGGCCATACGGTACATAGTTTTCAAGTTACAGACTAAGCTAAGCAAAAGTGAACCAGGCCTTTTTACTGTGAAAATGGCACTTTGGGACTGTGAAAGTGACATTTTGGCCCTGTTGTCCCAAACTGCCCCAGCACTTCCCACATTGCTCAAAGTGGCTAGCTTTCATCCCAACACAGTTTATAGGGCCATACGGTACATAGTTTTCAAGTTACAGACTAAGCTAAGCAAAAGTGAACCAGGCCTTTTTACTGTGAAAATGGCACTTTGGGACTGTGAAAGTGACATTTTGGCCCCGTTCATTCCCTGTTGTCCCAAACTGCCCCAGCTCTTGCCACAATGCTCAAAGTGGCTAGCTTTCATCCCAACACAGTTTATAGGGCCATACGGTACATAGTTTTCAAGTTACAGACTAAGCTAAGCAAAAGTGAACCAGGCCTTTTTACTGTGAAAATGGCACTTTGGGACTGTGAAAGTGACATTTTGGCCCTGTTGTCCCAAACTGCCCCAGCACTTCCCACATTGCTCAAAGTGGCTAGCTTTCATCCCAACACAGTTTATAGGGCCATACGGTACATAGTTTTCAAGTTACAGACTAAGCTAAGCAAAAGTGAACCAGGCCTTTTTACTGTGAAAACGGCACTTTGGGACTGTGAAAGTGACATTTTGGCCCTGTTGTCCCAAACTGCCCCAGCACTTCCCACATTGCTCAAAGTGGCTAGCTTTCATCCCAACACAGTTTATAGGGCCATACGGTACATAGTTTTCAAGTTACAGACTAAGCTAAGCAAAAGTGAACCAGGCCTTTTTACTGTGAAAACGGCACTTTGGGACTGTGAAAGTGACATTTTGGCCCTGTTGTCCCAAACTGCCCCAGCACTTCCCACATTGCTCAAAGTGGCTAGCTTTCATCCCAACACAGTTTATAGGGCCATACGGTACATAGTTTTCAAGTTACAGACTAAGCTAAGCAAAATGAATCTTTTTTTTTTACTGTGAAAATGGCACTTTGGGACTGTGAAAGTGACATTTTGGCCCTGTTGTCCCAAACTGCCCCAGCACTTCCCACATTGCTCAAAGTGGCTAGCTTTCATCCCAACACAGTTTATAGGGCCATACGGTACATAGTTTTCAAGTTACAGACTAAGCTAAGCAAAATGAATATATTTTTTTTTACTGTGAAAATGGCACTTTGGGACTGTGAAAGTGACATTTTGGCCCTGTTCGTTCCCTGTTGTCCCAAACTGCCCCAGCTCTTGCCACAATGCTCAAAGTGGCTAGCTTTCATCTCAACACAGTTTATAGGGCCATACGGTACATAGTTTTCAAGTTACAGACTAAGCTAAGCAAAAGTGAACCAGGCCTTTTTACTGTGAAAATGGCACTTTGGGACTGTGAAAGTGACATTTTGGCCCTGTTGTCCCAAACTGCCCCAGCACTTCCCACATTGCTCAAAGTGGCTAGCTTTCATCCCAACACAGTTTATAGGGCCATACGGTACATAGTTTTCAAGTTACAGACTAAGCTAAGCAAAAGTGAACCAGGCCTTTTTACTGTGAAAATGGCACTTTGGGACTGTGAAAGTGACATTTTGGCCCCGTTCATTCCCTGTTGTCCCAAACTGCCCCAGCTCTTGCCACAATGCTCAAAGTGGCTAGCTTTCATCCCAACACAGTTTATAGGGCCATACAGTACATAGTTTTCAAGTTACAGACTAAGCTAAGCAAAAGTGAACCAGGCCTTTTTACTGTGAAAATGGCACTTTGGGACTGTGAAAGTGACATTTTGGCCCTGTTGTCCCAAACTGCCCCAGCACTTCCCACATTGCTCAAAGTGGCTAGCTTTCATCCCAACACAGTTTATAGGGCCATACGGTACATAGTTTTCAAGTTACAGACTAAGCTAAGCAAAAGTGAACCAGGCCTTTTTACTGTGAAAACGGCACTTTGGGACTGTGAAAGTGACATTTTGGCCCTGTTGTCCCAAACTGCCCCAGCACTTCCCACATTGCTCAAAGTGGCTAGCTTTCATCCCAACACAGTTTATAGGGCCATACGGTACATAGTTTTCAAGTTACAGACTAAGCTAAGCAAAATGAATCTTTTTTTTTTTACTGTGAAAATGGCACTTTGGGACTGTGAAAGTGACATTTTGGCCCTGTTGTCCCAAACTGCCCCAGCACTTCCCACATTGCTCAAAGTGGCTAGCTTTCATCCCAACACAGTTTATAGGGCCATACGGTACATAGTTTTCAAGTTACAGACTAAGCTAAGCAAAATGAATATTTTTTTTTTTACTGTGAAAATGGCACTTTGGGACTGTGAAAGTGACATTTTGGCCCTGTTCGTTCCCTGTTGTCCCAAACTGCCCCAGCTCTTGCCACAATGCTCAAAGTGGCTAGCTTTCATCTCAACACAGTTTATAGGGCCATACGGTACATAGTTTTCAAGTTACAGACTAAGCTAAGCAAAAGTGAACCAGGCCTTTTTACTGTGAAAATGGCACTTTGGGACTGTGAAAGTGACATTTTGGCCCTGTTGTCCCAAACTGCCCCAGCACTTCCCACATTGCTCAAAGTGGCTAGCTTTCATCCCAACACAGTTTATAGGGCCATACGGTACATAGTTTTCAAGTTACAGACTAAGCTAAGCAAAAGTGAACCAGGCCTTTTTACTGTGAAAATGGCACTTTGGGACTGTGAAAGTGACATTTTGGCCCCGTTCATTCCCTGTTGTCCCAAACTGCCCCAGCTCTTGCCACAATGCTCAAAGTGGCTAGCTTTCATCCCAACACAGTTTATAGGGCCATACAGTACATAGTTTTCAAGTTACAGACTAAGCTAAGCAAAAGTGAACCAGGCCTTTTTACTGTGAAAATGGCACTTTGGGACTGTGAAAGTGACATTTTGGCCCTGTTGTCCCAAACTGCCCCAGCACTTCCCACATTGCTCAAAGTGGCTAGCTTTCATCCCAACACAGTTTATAGGGCCATACGGTACATAGTTTTCAAGTTACAGACTAAGCTAAGCAAAAGTGAACCAGGCCTTTTTACTGTGAAAACGGCACTTTGGGACTGTGAAAGTGACATTTTGGCCCTGTTGTCCCAAACTGCCCCAGCACTTCCCACATTGCTCAAAGTGGCTAGCTTTCATCCCAACACAGTTTATAGGGCCATACGGTACATAGTTTTCAAGTTACAGACTAAGCTAAGCAAAAGTGAACCAGGCCTTTTTACTGTGAAAACGGCACTTTGGGACTGTGAAAGTGACATTTTGGCCCTGTTGTCCCAAACTGCCCCAGCACTTCCCACATTGCTCAAAGTGGCTAGCTTTCATCCCAACACAGTTTTTAGGGCCATACGGTACATAGTTTTCAAGTTACAGACTAAGCTAAGCAAAAGTGAACCAGGCCTTTTTACTGTGAAAATGGCACTTTGGGACTGTGAAAGTGACATTTTGGCCCCGTTCATTCCCTGTTGTCCCAAACTGCCCCAGCTCTTGCCACAATGCTCAACGTGGCTAGCTTTCATCCCAACACAGTTTATAGGGCCATACGGTACATAGTTTTCAAGTTACAGACTAAGCTAAGCAAAAGTGAACCAGGCCTTTTTACTGTGAAAATGGCACTTTGGGACTGTGAAAGTGACATTTTGGCCCTGTTGTCCCAAACTGCCCCAGCACTTCCCACATTGCTCAAAGTGGCTAGCTTTCATCCCAACACAGTTTATAGGGCCATACGGTACATAGTTTTCAAGTTACAGACTAAGCTAAGCAAAAGTGAACCAGGCCTTTTTACTGTGAAAACGGCACTTTGGGACTGTGAAAGTGACATTTTGGCCCTGTTGTCCCAAACTGCCCCAGCACTTCCCACATTGCTCAAAGTGGCTAGCTTTCATCCCAACACAGTTTATAGGGCCATACGGTACATAGTTTTCAAGTTACAGACTAAGCTAAGCAAAAGTGAACCAGGCCTTTTTACTGTGAAAATGGCACTTTGGGACTGTGAAAGTGACATTTTGGCCCTGTTGTCCCAAACTGCCCCAGCACTTCCCACATTGCTCAAAGTGGCTAGCTTTCATCCCAACACAGTTTATAGGGCCATACGGTACATAGTTTTCAAGTTACAGACTAAGCTAAGCAAAAGTGAACCAGGCCTTTTTACTGTGAAAATGGCACTTTGGGACTGTGAAAGTGACATTTTGGCCCCGTTCATTCCCTGTTGTCCCAAACTGCCCAGCTCTTGCCACAATGCTCAAAGTGGCTAGCTTTCATCCCAACACAGTTTATAGGGCCATACGGTACATAGTTTTCAAGTTACAGACTAAGCTAAGCAAAAGTGAACCAGGCCTTTTTACTGTGAAAATGGCACTTTGGGACTGTGAAAGTGACATTTTGGCCCTGTTGTCCCAAACTGCCCCAGCACTTCCCACATTGCTCAAAGTGGCTAGCTTTCATCCCAACACAGTTTATAGGGCCATACGGTACATAGTTTTCAAGTTACAGACTAAGCTAAGCAAAAGTGAACCAGGCCTTTTTACTGTGAAAACGGCACTTTGGGACTGTGAAAGTGACATTTTGGCCCTGTTGTCCCAAACTGCCCCAGCACTTCCACATTGCTCAAAGTGGCTAGCTTTCATCCCAACACAGTTTATAGGGCCATACGGTACATAGTTTTCAAGTTACAGACTAAGCTAAGCAAAAGTGAACCAGGCCTTTTACCGTGAAAACGGCACTTTGGGACTGTGAAAGTGACATTTTGGCCCTGTTGTCCCAAACTGCCCCAGCACTTCCCACATTGCTCAAAGTGGCTAGCTTTCATCCCAACACAGTTTATAGGGCCATACGGTACATAGTTTTCAAGTTACAGACTAAGCTAAGCAAAATGAATCTTTTTTTTTTTACTGTGAAAATGGCACTTTGGGACTGTGAAAGTGACATTTTGGCCCTGTTGTCCCAAACTGCCCAGCACTTCCCACATTGCTCAAAGTGGCTAGCTTTCATCCCAACACAGTTATAGGGCCATACGGTACATAGTTTTCAAGTTACAGACTAAGCTAAGCAAAAGTGAACCAGGCCTTTTTACTGTGAAAACGGCACTTTGGGACTGTGAAAGTGACATTTTGGCCCTGTTGTCCCAAACTGCCCCAGCACTTCCCACATTGCTCAAAGTGGCTAGCTTTCATCCCAACACAGTTTATAGGGCCATACGGTACATAGTTTTCAAGTTACAGACTAAGCTAAGCAAAAGTGAACCAGGCCTTTTTACTGTGAAAATGGCACTTTGGGACTGTGAAAGTGACATTTTGGCCCTGTTGTCCCAAACTGCCCCAGCACTTCCCACATTGCTCAAAGTGGCTAGCTTTCATCCCAACACAGTTTATAGGGCCATACGGTACATAGTTTTCAAGTTACAGACTAAGCTAAGCAAAAGTGAACCAGGCCTTTTTACTGTGAAAATGGCACTTTGGGACTGTGAAAGTGACATTTTGGCCCCGTTCATTCCCTGTTGTCCCAAACTGCCCCAGCTCTTGCCACAATGCTCAAAGTGGCTAGCTTTCATCCCAACACAGTTTATAGGGCCATACGGTACATAGTTTTCAAGTTACAGACTAAGCTAAGCAAAAGTGAACCAGGCCTTTTTACTGTGAAAATGGCACTTTGGGACTGTGAAAGTGACATTTTGGCCCTGTTGTCCCAAACTGCCCCAGCACTTCCCACATTGCTCAAAGTGGCTAGCTTTCATCCCAACACAGTTTATAGGGCCATACGGTACATAGTTTTCAAGTTACAGACTAAGCTAAGCAAAAGTGAACCAGGCCTTTTTACTGTGAAAACGGCACTTTGGGACTGTGAAAGTGACATTTTGGCCCTGTTGTCCCAAACTGCCCCAGCACTTCCCACATTGCTCAAAGTGGCTAGCTTTCATCCCAACACAGTTTATAGGGCCATACGGTACATAGTTTTCAAGTTACAGACTAAGCTAAGCAAAAGTGAACCAGGCCTTTTTACTGTGAAAACGGCACTTTGGGACTGTGAAAGTGACATTTTGGCCCTGTTGTCCCAAACTGCCCAGCACTTCCCACATTGCTCAAAGTGGCTAGCTTTCATCCCAACACAGTTTATAGGGCCATACGGTACATAGTTTTCAAGTTACAGACTAAGCTAAGCAAAATGAATCTTTTTTTTTTTACTGTGAAAATGGCACTTTGGGACTGTGAAAGTGACATTTTGGCCCTGTTGTCCCAAACTGCCCCAGCACTTCCCACATTGCTCAAAGTGGCTAGCTTTCATCCCAACACAGTTTATAGGGCCATACGGTACATAGTTTTCAAGTTACAGACTAAGCTAAGCAAAATGAATCTTTTTTTTTTTACTGTGAAAATGGCACTTTGGGACTGTGAAAGTGACATTTTGGCCCTGTTCGTTCCCTGTTGTCCCAAACTGCCCAGCTCTTGCCACAATGCTCAAAGTGGCTAGCTTTCATCTCAACACAGTTTATAGGGCCATACGGTACATAGTTTTCAAGTTACAGACTAAGCTAAGCAAAAGTGAACCAGGCCTTTTTACTGTGAAAATGGCACTTTGGGACTGTGAAAGTGACATTTTGGCCCTGTTGTCCCAAACTGCCCCAGCACTTCCCACATTGCTCAAAGTGGCTAGCTTTCATCCCAACACAGTTTATAGGGCCATACGGTACATAGTTTTCAAGTTACAGACTAAGCTAAGCAAAAGTGAACCAGGCCTTTTTACTGTGAAAACGGCACTTTGGGACTGTGAAAGTGACATTTTGGCCCTGTTGTCCCAAACTGCCCCAGCACTTCCCACATTGCTCAAAGTGGCTAGCTTTCATCCCAACACAGTTTATAGGGCCATACGGTACATAGTTTTCAAGTTACAGACTAAGCTAAGCAAAAGTGAACCAGGCCTTTTTACTGTGAAAACGGCACTTTGGGACTGTGAAAGTGACATTTTGGCCTGTTGTCCCAAACTGCCCCAGCACTTCCCACATTGCTCAAAGTGGCTAGCTTTCATCCCAACACAGTTTATAGGGCCATACGGTACATAGTTTTCAAGTTACAGACTAAGCTAAGCAAAAGTGAACCAGGCCTTTTTACTGTGAAAACGGCACTTTGGGACTGTGAAAGTGACATTTTGGCCCTGTTGTCCCAAACTGCCCCAGCACTTCCCACATTGCTCAAAGTGGCTAGCTTTCATCCCAACACAGTTTATAGGGCCATACGGTACATAGTTTTCAAGTTACAGACTAAGCTAAGCAAAAGTGAACCAGGCCTTTTTACTGTGAAAACGGCACTTTGGGACTGTGAAAGTGACATTTTGGCCCTGTTGTCCCAAACTGCCCCAGCACTTCCACATTGCTCAAAGTGGCTAGCTTTCATCCAACACAGTTTATAGGGCCATACGGTACATAGTTTTCAAGTTACAGACTAAGCTAAGCAAAAGTGAACCAGGCCTTTTTACTGTGAAAACGGCACTTTGGGACTGTGAAAGTGACATTTTGGCCCTGTTGTCCCAAACTGCCCCAGCACTTCCCACATTGCTCAAAGTGGCTAGCTTTCATCCCAACACAGTTTATAGGGCCATACGGTACATAGTTTTCAAGTTACAGACTAAGCTAAGCAAAAGTGAACCAGGCCTTTTTACTGTGAAAACGGCACTTTGGGACTGTGAAAGTGACATTTTGGCCCTGTTGTCCCAAACTGCCCCAGCACTTCCCACATTGCTCAAAGTGGCTAGCTTTCATCCCAACACAGTTATAGGGCCATACGGTACATAGTTTTCAAGTTACAGACTAAGCTAAGCAAAATGAATCTTTTTTTTTACTGTGAAAATGGCACTTTGGACTGTGAAAGTGACATTTTGGCCCTGTTGTCCCAAACTGCCCCAGCACTTCCCACATTGCTCAAAGTGGCTAGCTTTCATCCCAACACAGTTTATAGGGCCATACGGTACATAGTTTTCAAGTTACAGACTAAGCTAAGCAAAAGTGAACCAGGCCTTTTTACTGTGAAAACGGCACTTTGGGACTGTGAAAGTGACATTTTGGCCCTGTTGTCCCAAACTGCCCCAGCACTTCCCACATTGCTCAAAGTGGCTAGCTTTCATCCCAACACAGTTTATAGGGCCATACGGTACATAGTTTTCAAGTTACAGACTAAGCTATGCAAAGTGAACCAGGCCTTTTTACTGTGAAAATGGCACTTTGGGACTGTGAAAGTGACATTTTGGCCCCGTTCATTCCCTGTTGTCCCAAACTGCCCCAGCTCTTGCCACAATGCTCAACGTGGCTAGCTTTCATCCACACAGTTTATAGGGCCATACGGTACATAGTTTTCAAGTTACAGACTAAGCTAAGCAAAAGTGAACCAGGCCTTTTTACTGTGAAAATGGCACTTT